>NC_048596.1:7657237-7676870 GCF_003668045.3 Cricetulus griseus
GCTGGGAACCGAACTCAGGTCCTCTGAACAAACACTATGTGCTCTTAACCCACACCCCATCTCTCCAGCCCACATCTAATACAGTCTTAAAATTAATCATTCATTCACATATAGGAACATAAGTACTGGAATAGTTCTCTAACAATAACTTAAATTTATTCAAAAATATACACAACAGTCTGGCTAATCAGGAGTATTTCACGCACTGATCTTCCACACCACAGACATCGGAAAACAGAAGCATCTGCCATTTCTACATCTTTTTAGGAGGCACTGAGGCAGGGAGTCATTTTTTAAGTAACCTTTTCTATTGTGAGATTGATTTGTAATTTATTTTTAGCATATCGGTTTTACAATCTAAAATATTCATTCTTTAAAAAAAAAAAAAGTTTTAGTAACAAATCGAAGTCAGATGTGGTAAGACAATCCACAGCCACAGCACTCCGGAGGCACAAGCAAAGACAGTCAGGGGTTTAAAGCTGACAGAGCTTAGGCATGCACAAGACCCCTTCAAGTCTATATTCTTTTTCTCCAAAAAGGGTGTTAACCTGTGAAACAAAAGTAACACCTTATGCTGAAATGAGGCCTTAATTGTTAGGTACACCAAAGCCTTACTGTACTGCTTGAGAAACACAACATGGTAAAAATCATCTCCAATTCTATTCAGAATTAACTACTGTGTGGGTCTAAATGATCACTTCCCAATGTTTTAATTTCAAACAACTTAGGATTTAGAGGAAAATGAATTTTAAGATAGATATATGGAGATTCATCTAGACCTAAGTACTTTCCATGGCTGAAAATGCCACATTCTGCTTCCTTGCAGGGCATGAGTCACATGGTATAGGAAATCTGTCACATTCGATGGGATCTGAGTTTAAAGTCATACTGTCAAGTTCTTTTTCATTCTTTACGAAATAACAGTAATAATCTTTGAGGAAATACTTTCTGCAGTTCCTACCTAATAAAGGAAAAAGATTATAAGCAATGCTTGTCAAGCCCTTTATAATTCAAAATCAATCACATCACGCCTGCATTGTTTCATACACTTCATGTATTCCTTCTGCATACAATTCAAGAGATCCGGGAGGGCAGGTGATCTGTGCAAGGAGAAACCGCAGCACACTAACAGAATCCCACCTTGTAAATGCAATGCAAGAGCTCACAGTGAACTACCACAACACAACAACAACAAAAGCTTATGACAACACAGACCACAGACAACAGTTAGCCAACTGTTACAGCACTGCTTTCCCAACGTTGTGATAAAGCACATGGGGAACCTTGGCGGATTCCATGACAGGCGAGGTTGACCATGGCGGGAGACAAACACGGCCAGGCAGACAGAACCTAGTGAGAAGTTTTATTAAAAAGGGAAAGGGGGGGGAGCAGGAGAGAAAAGAGGTAAAGAGACAGAGAGAGGACAGAAGAGAAGAGGGAGACAGGAAAAGTCCTGTCTGCCCCAGGGGAACAGCAGAAGAGAGAGAGAAAAATAGGGTAAGTGGGCGGGGTCTGTCTTTTAAAGGGGTCCTACGAACCTGTATGCAGACTATGGACTCATGGATCCCTGGACTGACCAGGGTGCATTCTGCCAGGTGACAGGGGCAGGCCAGAATAATGCCCGAGTCCTTACAACAAACACTAAAAATAATTATAATATATTGCTCTATTATTATTACATTATTACATTATTACAGTTCCTTCTTCAGACCATGACAACTGGATCAAAGAGTCAGGAACCCGTCACAACCCACAGCGGCACAACTGTTCTAAAGGACAATATGTTCCACTGTCTTCAGAGTGGCAGGCTTCCCCCCGCCCCTTTTTTTTTTACAATTTAAAAATCCTTAAAATGCTCACATCAAACTTAAGCAAAGCAAAAATAAATAAACAAAATAAATCTAAACTCTATTCGCCCCACACCACGCCATACAAAATCGTTCCCAATGAGCATGCGTACAGTTAGAAAATGTAAGGTTGAAATTAACTGTCCTCCAGTGGATTTCCTAAATACCCCATAAATTACTCTGGCATTTCTGCAAGTCAGGGTTAGAGCATATGTTAACTAGACAATTACTTTCATTCTTCCCTGGGACACAATCACCCTCTTAGCAACTTACAAGCAGCTAAAAGCGCTCTACCGCAGCAAGGCAAAAGCAATCGCTATAGAAAATAACCATGTACATTTATTTTTGCAGTCCTAACAAGTATTATTCCCTTAACATTACCACAATAGACAAACTAACCAAATTATAATTCGAAGACGCCACTATGTGTGTGTGTGTGTGTGTATGAGAGAGAGAGAGAGAGAGGGGGGGGGGCAAGCATATTATGGCTATAAATGCCAATACAGGCATATATGAATATATGCCCAGACATGCCTTTTAAAAAGGACTGCGGGCTTTCGCAAAGCCTCCAATTCTTAAACCGCGGGGAATGCCAGCACTGTGAAGCTACCCAGAATGTTTTCCACGCAGCATCCTGCAGACAGGCCTCACGCCCGCCACTCACCCCGACCAGTAGCTGCGTTTGGACGACAGCCCACAGGAGGCTACAGCGGCTGGCTACCGAGCCAGCGCCCCGGAGGGCGCGGGGGAGACGTGGGGAGTCCTCGGCCTGCAGGCTCGGGCATCTGGGGAGCGGGGCCCCCTCTGTGCACACCGCAGCCCCGCACAGACCCAGGCAGCAGGCGCAGCACGCGTTCGCAGAAAGGGGGCTCCCTTCTCGGCTTTGTTTTCTCTAGCTTGTCTTGTGGTTATTTTGCCTTTCGGGGGCCCAGTGCAGCAGGGACGGCCAGGGGGAGCTGGCGCCGGGCCCGGCGGAGCCCGCAGTGGCAGCGGCGTTCCCGCACGACTCCTCCCGCCCTCCCCCGACCTCCGTGTGGCCCACTCGCCTCCCCTACCGCCCCGGCCCGGCCCCCACGTCCAACTGCATCGGGACGGGCACCCGAGGGCTCCTCGCCTCGGGGCCGCGAGCGCCCGCGCGCCCAGCCGCCGGGGTAGGGCAGGGGCGACGGCGGAGGAGGGGGCGGGCCCGCGCGCTGCAGCGCCCCGGCCCGGCCCGGCCCCGGAGACCGAGCCCCGGCGGCTCCCCGCAGCCGCTGGCGTTGGGCGAGCGCGGCCGGGCCCGAGGGCTTCGAGGCGGCTGCAGACCCGGGCCCGCCGCCCCGGCCGCTTGCCCGCCGCCCGCCGCCGCTCGCCCCACCGCCCGCCGCGCGCGTCCAGGCCTCCACGCCCCCTCCCCCTCCCAACGTGCGGCCGCCTCCGCGGACCCCGGGCGGCCCGGAGGGAGGAGGACGCGGCAGCCCGAGCGTGCGAGCCGCGCCCACCGTACTGACCCCGTCCGGCCGCCGCTCACCGCCGACGCCGCCGCTCGCCCGGGTCCCCGGTCCACCTGGCCCCGACCCCGCTGCTCAGCCTCCGCCGCAGCCGCCTCGGAGCGCCTCTGGCCCCGCTCGCTCTGTTTGTTTTTGTTTTGTTCTACCCAGTAACACGGGGGCGACGGCGTGGCGGCGATTGGCCGAGAGGGGGAGGCCCGGCAGCCAATCGTGGCGGCGGGGCTGCAGCGGAGGCGGAGACGGAGGGAAGTGAAACGTGGAAAGTTGGGGCGGGGCGCAGGGGGTGGGGGGTGGAGCGCCGACGGCCGGCGCATGCGCACCGGGCTCCGGAGCCGCTCAGCGGGCAGTCGGGGGCGGGGCCGCTGGGGAGAGCGAGCCGGAGTGGGGGCTGGGATGCGGCTCGGGCACCCGGCTCGCCTGTGCTCTCCACGGGGCGTCGGCAGGCTCAGCCCACCCAAGAGCTGTGGGTTCCCCTCCGTTTCTGGGCGTGCAGGAAAGCCGACCTCTGCTTCTGCCCCCGGCCCTGGCTCTCACGCGTGGCTCCAGCCCGCGTGTCCACGTGCTCGGAAGTTTCTCGCAGTACAGGCCCGAGCACTCTAAATTAGAGATTAAAAAAAAAAAAAAAAAGTCGTTCCCGTTTGCCAGATCAGAGAGATTCGAAAGTTGAAGTCCCTTTTGCTCAGCGGCCAGGCCACTGTGGTCCTTGCATTCTGGATTTCAAGGCTGGGTTTCTCAACCATGGCTACAGTTTGCCGTATTGAAACAGCCTTCTAGAGCTGTCTTGTGTGACTTTTCCCTCGGGCTGTCATCTCTGGCTCTTCTAGCCCTCGTGTTGTCTGGGGCATCATCTCCAGAGATGGTGTGCAGTATCCTGTGCCCCTGATAAAGCACTGACCTGCGTTCTCTGCCCATGTTTACCTATAGTCTGAATGGCAATACCAGAAAGATGCCTTGGTCTTTTCGGAACTGAACTGCCTCCCCGCTCAGTAGTGACCCCCATCCCCTAACTTAGGCCCAATGTCCAGTCTCCTGCCTGGACAGTGTTACCTAATGCTATCACACAGACAGACAGACACACAGACACACACACACACACACACAGACACACACAGTGTTACCTAATGCTACCACACAGACACACAGACACACAGACACACACACACACACACACACACACACACACACACACACACACACACACACACGCTCCATCGCAAGCACCCCAATGCCTCTCTGAGGTGCCGCCTTCTCAGACATCTTACAACCCACAGCATGACTTACAGGCTCTGAGGCCATGTCTCCACACCCTTCCGAGTCCATGGATACCCCTTGGACAGTTCTCTGGAACCCACTTGGACAGCTCTCTGATCCACATCCTCCCTTGGGTCCTGTCAGGTCTTTGTATCATGTCATCTTGAAATGCCTGGTACATCCTACTCATGTCTCTTGGCCTCCCTCAGTCTTTATCAAGCCTCGTGCCAATATGATCCATTTTCTGAAACCTGATTTCTCTGAGTGTTGGCCTGTTGTACCTCTGGAGGCACTGATTGAGTTCTACCTGGCATTATTTTATCCAAGTCCTGGTCCTGACTTGTCTCCCTAAGAACATGGCCTTGTTGGACACCAGATCTATCTCTGGCTCACCTTTGTATTGTGTGCTTATGAAGCCGTTTTGTAGATTTATTAACCCATGCAATAAATGCTCCTTATATGAGTTCACAGAGAATCCCAGTCCTTGGTAGTGATCATCAGCTCTTGGTCAAGGACTTCCTCACATGGCCAGCATCTGAATTAGCCTCATGAGTCATGGTCATTATTTATAATCAGAGCTTCCTAGCCACTCAATTTTGTGGCTTTTTAAACTATCTGCAGCTGTCTCCTTTCTCTCCCCTAATCGGTGTGTGTTGGCTTCTTTCTTACCCATCCCTCTCTTGACCTTAGTTCTTGACCCTTTCTTGCTCCCAACCTGCCACCAGCTACAGACTACTGCTAATTTCTCCCCTTTACTCCCTTGTTTAGCACACGGTATAGCCAGGCTCTATAGGGCAAATATCCCAAAACCTCTGAAATAAGAGTATAATATAATCCCCATTTTTAAAGAGCACCTTGGGCCTCTGAAACAGTGTCTGTTAGCAAATGTGCCCTAGCAGAGGATCTAACAGAGAATAAAATATTTGTGTTATCAAATCTGCTCTGGCAAATGGGGCCTAATAGAGCAAAAAATACTCACATCCTTTTTGCTCCCCATCTCAAGCCTCACTCCAAAATCTGAAATCCCAAAACCCACCTTAGTGTGTGGCTGACCAGCTTGGGCAAGATAGGAACGGCGTTATAGTCCCAGGTCCCTGCTATCAATAACAACCCCACTTCCTTCTCAAGCCTTCTGCTTCTTCACCAGTAAAATTCAGAAGGTATTTTCAGAAGCATGTGGATTTTGCAATATTTTATTAAGTATCCTGAAAAAAAAAAAAAAAAACAGTGAGGGAGAAACCGTTTCATAGCCACGTCTTGGAAAGAATGAGTCATGAAAAGGTTAAACTTTCCTTTACTACTGACTCTTAGCATCTTTGGTGGGCAGCCCAAGAAACTTAACAATTATTTATCTGAACACAGAACTCTTATGCTTTAGGATATCCCAGAATATGTTGCAAAAAAAAAAAAAATCTTGGGAATATAGATGATAGGCCCTGGAACCAACGTTGCTTCTATCCCAGCTGCTCCCTGCTCACCTGTGCCTCTGTAGCCAAGGGCTTTAAAAGAATCAAAATTAGAGAATAAATTAGAAATGGAAAAATAACCAAGTGCCAAGAATTCTTGCCTAGCAAGCCAATCTACAAGTATTTATTGGCTGCCTATTCTGTGAAAAGCACCTAACTAACCCTTCTATTCTTGGAAAAAGGCATTTTTCTCTCTCAGGACAGCTGGCACCTGAAGCCTAGGAGTCCCTGGGATTCCTGGCCACCATTTGTATTTTCATCTCACATTGTAAACTCTCGTAGACTTTTTGTTACTTAAAGCCCTTTGCCTATTGGCTCAACATTAGTTTTGCTGTCAGATATGAGGTTCCCTTCCTCTTCACTCATTCATTCCAGAATGATAGAACTGTAACTTCCATTTCCTTTCATAACAATTCATTCCAGGAAAGAAAAGACCAACAATAACCTAGGACAAGCCACCTGCTCAGAAGTGACAGTAGACTCTGCTGTGTGATCAGATAGGCATATGTATCCCAGTTTCCCTCGGGTTTCAGCACTGTTAAGATGCACAGAGAAGATGGGTGGGGCATGTTGGGGTTTGTGAGAAGAAGGGTAATAGAGTTTCTAAGTTTTGCTTTTAAGTTATTGACTTTGTTCCTAACTGCATTGCTCTGGGCATTTCAACTTCTCTTCCCCCAGATCAATATAATGCTCCAATGTTCTGCACTGTAAAAGAAGGAATTATTGACACCAGGAGGTCTCAATTCATTCAAGTTCTCACACTTTGAGACACTATGCAATGAACTTAGGTAACACCACAGGAGTCCTGGGAATGAAAAACAAGAGATGACAGAATTTTCCTCTAATGTCTAAAAAGATTCAGTGAGGTGTAGGTAAAAATTGTCACACTCTATCTAGGGGCTGTCTCTAGATGCAAGGCTTTGATAATATAACTCCCCTCCATCCCAAAGGCAAGAGTTGATGGCAGAAGCCAGGTATGGTAGCCATACATGCAACTCCAACATTTAGCCAGAGAGAGGCAAGAGGACTACCATGAGTCCAAGTCCAGCCTGGGCAACAGTATGAAGCCATTCCCTAAACAAGCAAAGAAGAGAGAAAGGGTTGGTGTTAGGCTTGGCATGCTACGGGTTCATATGAGTAAACATGCACAGGTGACAGGCCAAACCCCTAAACATCTGCAGGTGGCTGTGCGGCTCTTCAGGGCTGGTTCACACTTTGGACAAAGCCACACTGGAGATCGGAGGGCTCTGACTTCTTAGCACTGCTCAAGCCCTTGCATGAAACTCAGAAGCAGCCCTCTTTCTGGGGAGTGAGAGCAGGTCTAGTCCACTTCCTTCCAAAGAACTTGCAAATGAGATTGTCATTTGCATCGGCTTCATTTACCTGCACTTACCAGTCTTGGTCTCCTTTTGTAGAGGCCAAGATTTTAGGAATTTCCACAAGAGGCCATGTCTCCTTTAGTACAAATAGTGAAAGGCTTGAAATATGGCCTGAAGAGGAAGCCACAAAAAGAATCGCAGTGATGACAGCTGATGTTTGCATTGTTTTAAGGTTTCCTGTGCACTTTTATGTACACTTTCACCACCCCCAGTGATGGGGATAAGACTCTCCGTGCTTCAGAGGCAGTAGAAATGAAGCTTAAGCAGGTCACTAGTAATCGTGGGACTTTTACGTTTAAAGCAAATTCGGTAATTCCCTACCTCTGCCCTTTCATTTGAAAGGAGAGAAACAGATCCAGAGAAATTGGATGAGCTGCCCAACCATTGTAACTAGTCAGAATCGAAGCCAGAGGAGAAAATAGGGTTTCAGTGCACGGATCAGGTAGACAGGAAGACTCCAGACGTCTGGAAGCCAGGCTGGACTAGATTCTTTCTATAGATCAGTCCTGAATCTTTTAAGTGAACGTGCCTTCCGCTATCGGGTGCCTCCATTTCATTTAAATGTACTGGAAATAAAGATACCCGATGGAGCTGGGCGGTGGTGGTGCACGCCTCTAGTCCCAGCACTCGGGAGGCAGAGGCAGGAGGATCTCTGTGAGTTCGAGACCAGCCTGGTCTACAAGAGCTAGTTCCAGGACAGCCTCCAAAGCCACAGAGAAATCCTGTGTTGAAACCCGTCCCCCTACGCCCCCAAAAAAGATGCAGGATGGAGTAGGATAGAGGGGATATGCAGTCATGATTGTAAAATGCTTCATCAATGAGAATCTCATTCCTGGAATGAAGATCACGGCGTGATCAGAAGCACAGCACAAGTACGGTGTGCACAAGTAGACAACGTAGCGTCCTACCACAGCATGAGCCAAGCAGCACTGAGTGACGAGCAAGGCTTCACTACACTATTTCAACCCTAAGAGGCTTTTGTGGGGTCAACAACCTCAACTAGGGATGAGGAACTCCAGAAAAGAAAAGAAAACACATTTCCTTTAGAAATAAAATAAAAAAATAAATTTTACCATATCTCCTACACCCATACCTGCCCTGACTGCCAAGCCTGTGAAAATCCAGCTCCTCAGTCTTTTGCAAGAAGTGGTCATAGAGCTCTCCTCCCCTCCCCCTTCATTCCCCCCACCCCTGCACTTTCCTGAGCTCACCATCCCTGCTCCACCCTACACTAGTTACTGGTATTGGGTTCCTCTCGTGGCATTGGGGGGGGTGCTTTATTTGCGTTCTTCTGGAACACTGGGTTCTTGGCTAGGCTTCATGTCTCCGAATTAACCCTCTCTTCTCTCCGTTGAGTGAGTGCACCTCCTCATCTCCTGGTCCACACAGCTTTTGCTTGCCTCCCAAATACCAGACATGAGCCTAGTGGTGTCAAGACAGCCTGGGATAGAAGTAAGAGATTCTTTTCCTGGTAGAAAATAAAGAGTAATGAATGACCTGGAGTTGTCGTGAGAAGAACCAACTCTACTAGGAAATGCAGAGAAGGCCAGAAAAGGGATGCTGGGTAGACTCAAGAGAAAGAGTGGTATACCAAAGAATTGATTAATGAACAGAATTAATCAGACTTCTGGTGATTTGGAACAGAAAAAAATAAAATTAGTGACAAATAATAGAATGGAGAAAGCAAAAAGCAAAAACAAAACCGATATTTGAAGTGTGTGTGTGTGTGTGTGTGTGTGTGTGTGTGTGTGTGTGTAGTGTTACATATGTGTAGACATACATATAGAAGCTAGAGAGCAACCTCAGGTATTATCCTCAAGAATATCTTCCACACCCTTTGACACAAAGTCTTTCACTGGGCTTTTGCTCACCAATTAGATGGCAGGCAGCAAGCCCCAAGTGTCCTCCTTTCTCCACTCCCCAGTACTGGGAGTACCAGCCCCCATCATCATGCCTGGCTTTGCACGTGGGTGCTCCAGAGAGAACTGGGATACTCAAGATAGCAAAGCAAGCTCTTCCCTGACTGAACCACCCCCAGCCCCTAGATATTAGTCTGTTCAGACTAATTGAACATTCAGAAGTCAGCTCCATTGAAGATCAGAAACAGTAGAAGGGTGTGGCAGATGGCCTAGTGAGGACAGTTCACCCAGACTGCAAGAGAACAGACCAAAATTAAGTCCAAAAGGAAGGGTGCAGTCTGGCTCCAGGCAAGTGCAGAAACAGCCAGTGACCGTCCTACTACCTGCTGCTGCCTGCCCTCTCCCACGTGATCCTTTGTTTGTGCCTCCCATTTGCAACACACACACACACACACACACACACACACACACACACACACACACACACACCTTTTTCCTCTTTCCCCAAATCTAGGAGGACCACTTGCAAATAGGAAAACTAGGCCTGGCATTTTTAAACCACACCTCCAGGAAACCCCAGACTCTGCAACTGAGCATAGCCAGGGACATAGCTGGCAGTCCTTCAGCACAATAGACAAAGCTGCTCTCCAAACAGGACCTGGCAGGCAACAAGCAACCCTCTGGGAACTAAGACTGCAAAGGGAAGAAAAATAACTACAGAGGGGACAATATCCTTATCAGTGTGTGTGTGTGTGTGTGTCTGTGTGTGAGTGTGTGTATGTGTGTGTTGCTTTAGATAGTTCTCTTTGAAGACAGGTAATCTAGGTCAATGATTTATTGATGGGCTTCAAAGGGTGTAAAAAGATCCTAAAATGTACACAGGTTTTATGGTGAATATGCATTTGATGCCACAGCTGCCTGGTAGTATGTATCAAAAGATAGCAAAAGAACCATGTCACCAAAAAAAAAAAAAAAGAAAAAAGAAAAAAAAGAAAAAATCCAGTTTTGGGAGACAGTGTAGCATTTGGTTCCATGTTGAGAATGCGTATTCAGCCAGGATGTGCCATCATGCTGTCCTTTCCTCTGTAGGTCAAACCAGGTGACTTTCCCAGGAAAGCAGCTGCACCTACATCGAATACTTTACAAGGCTGATTAACTGATCAGTGAGTGACTCAGGGACAGCAGAGAGGTTTCCGGCCCCTTAAATCCTGATCTATTGCCCCACCTCTGTGTGACCTCACATTCTTGTGACTGTTAGGTAAATTTCTTTGGAATGTACAAACAAACCCCTCGCTCACTGGCCACCAAGCCAAAGCTGAGAATGTCATCAGAGACCATAGCATGGAAGACCTGAAGCAGTGGCCTCCCTGCTTCCCGGTGACCTGCTTACCTGAGCTACTCCCGATGTGTTTGAAAAGTATTTTAATTTAGGACTTTTGTCCTGGCACTATAAAAACTTCACGGAGCTGTTACCATGTTAAAATGTATTTACAGTAACCTCAATTTGTGTCCTCAGGTCATGGTCACATTTGGCTCCAGAATAAATTATCTCTTGTTTTAAAAATTGACTTCTAGGACAACAGTGGAAATGCCACCTTAGGACTCCCTCATAGTTATTCTAGTTATGTATGGCAGCTACCTGCCCCTGTGTCAATATGCCAGCAATGCAAGTTGAATCTCCAAAAGTGTCCTAAACAGAAGGCACAGCCACATCACTCATGCATCTATTGTTAAAAGTCCATGAAGTTATCGGGAGGGAAGCATCATTTGACTCCTTGGGAAATGTGCCCTGTGGATGTCCTACCGTACAAAGGCGCTGGGATGCAGTTGGCTTTGGAAAAGTGTGATGAGGAAGCTGGTGTGGCTTTCCATAACCCAATGTTGGGTGACCTTTCTTGATCCTGGCACTCTTTTGTGCACATTTCCTATTGATAGCTTTCAGAACACACTCTGGGAAACACAGATTCAAAAGAACGGAATCTGGTGGGGTTCCCAGGTCCACTTCGGAGGCTCCTTCCTTGCACATACGGCCTTAGGTCTCCGTCCACGTGCTCTTTTCTTTATACTTACTTCTATCTTTAAAGATGTGAGTGTTTGTATGTTTCTCTGTGTGTACACGCACATGTGTAGAGTGCCTATAAAGACAGAAAATAGCATGGGACTCCCCTGGAGCTAGAGTTAGAGGTGGTTGTGAGCCTCCTGATGTGGGGGCTAAGGTCCAAACTTAGATCTTTTGGAAGACCAGGATGCATTGCTACCCATGGAGCCATCTCTCCAGTCCTCCCAAATCACCTCTGGGTTGGCAGATGTTGTAAGATTCTGCGCTAGCCAGCCCTTGTTCATAGTGATACACATTTGCAACCAGGGGGTTTGATGGCAGTTTTTGTCTATAAGCCATCTTCTCCTAAGCACCCCTTAGAGCAGTGGTTTTTTTTTAACCTGTGGGTCATGACCCCTTTGGGGTTGACTGACCTAAGACCACCGGAAAACACAGATATTTACATTACAATTCATAACAGTAGCAAAATTACAACTATGTAGCATCAACTAGATAATGTCGTGGTTGGGATCACCACGACATGAGGAACTGCATTAAAGGGTCGAAGAATTAGGAAGGTCTGGAACCACTGCTTTAGAGTGTCTGGGAAGATGGCTTCTTTATGAAGAAGACCAGGGTTGGATTTTCAGCACCCACAAGGCACCTCACAACTGTCCATAACCCCAGTTCCCAAGGTTCCCACTCCCTCTCCTGACTTCCTTAGACACCAGGCACACAGCTGGAGCGCATTCCTACACACAGGCAAAACACTCATACACGTTAGAAACAGATCTGAAGAACCCTCTAGAGATACAAGGCAGGGGTTGAGGCACCAGAACGGAGAGGAACCAACACTGCAAAGCTGTGTCAGCTTCATCCGTGGTGGTAAATACCTGTGCTCAAAGCCATAGACCGAAAGGTGACTGGCGGGCCGGCCCGTGGCCACAGACATTGATGGAGCTGGTTTCTCTGAAACTATACCAACTGCTTGGAAATCAAAGTGTCACCAAGCATGATCCCATGACCTTAACAGACAAATGCCATTTTCTCCAAAGGATCAGTTGTTCCCACAAATATCATTGCCCTGCAGAAGAAGCTCCTATCTCAGCCAGAGTGCTGACTCTAGCTCTCTTTCAAAGATGTCTGAGTCAGTAGCTGTGGCTTTCCCACAGAATACTAGAGGCCTGGGAATACTTTTAAGCACCGCCTGTAAAATGTCTCCAGCTCTTACACAATCGGTAGGGAAGTAGCCT
Organism: Cricetulus griseus; assembly: GCF_003668045.3. Taxonomy (NCBI): domain Eukaryota; kingdom Metazoa; phylum Chordata; class Mammalia; order Rodentia; family Cricetidae; genus Cricetulus; species Cricetulus griseus. The sequence goes on from NC_048596.1 coordinate 7,669,821, forward strand.
CGGGTAGTGCATTAAGACTCTGTTTTCCTTCTGAATCCTGAGCCCGGGAAGCCTTATAAAATTTCTGCATGCAGAGAGCAGAGGGAGGGCCTGTTTGAAAGGAGAGGCTGCAGGCCCAGCAGGAGCAGGGCCAGCAACAAGCTAGAACGTGTTCCATGGAAGAGTTCCTTCCCAGACACAGTGGTGGCGATTTATGTGACCTGGTGTCCAGGGAGGGCCACATGTCCAGGCAGGCTGTGCTAGGCACTGCTCCCACCTCACACAAGAAACTTTGGGGGTGGGGATAGGGGTTGACACAGGGTTTCTCCGTGCAGCCCTGGCTGTCCTGGAACTCACTCTGTAGACCTGGCTGGCCTCAAATTCAGAGAGCTGCCCGCCTCTGCCTCCCAAGTGCTGGAACTAAAGGTGTGCACCACCAAGGCTTGGCAAAAGAAACCTTTTAAAAGCACGCATCTTCTCTTCTCTTGGCTCCTTAACCTCATGAAATCTAACCAGATCACTTCCCGGATGAACTTTGTTCAACAAATAAAATATTCACTTTGAGTCGGTTAACTCACACCCACTGGCCCTCGTCTCCTCCCCGGAAAACAGAGATAATCACGGCACCTTTCCCACTAGGGCTACTCAAATTAAATGAAATAATATTTGTAAAGTTCTTAGTGGGAGGACTGACATTTTGTAGCACCTAGAAATTAATGATGCTTGCTTGCTGTCAGTCTCCTGGAATCCTGACTGAGCCTTTAGAGTTGAATAGTTTTCCCCTGGCTAAGTCAGGGAGGAGAGGGTCCTCCACTCCCATCTCCTGCTGTATAGCCTCCTGCTGACCTCGGGGCTCAGCTTCTCGGGTGCACATTGATTCCCCCCATTGAGATTGTGGACTTCTTAGAGACCTAACCTCGGTGCTTATAGGTGTCTGCCAACAAATGTTTGGTAAAAGGGTAAAGCAACTAATAAAATCTCTATTTTCTGTGCAAGAGTCTATCTCGGGGTGTCCTGAGGGTTTCACTTCCTGGTTTGGCTCAGTGCATCCCTGTCATTTGCTGGGCCTGCAGAGAGCTGTTAAGAAAAAAAAAAAAGAAAAGAAAACAACAACAACAAAAATAAAAATATGGCAAGCAGCCTCCAGGGCTTGCCACTGAAGCCTTCCCATGCTCTGAACATGCAAAGAGAGTAACTGGGGAGATCTGTCCTCTCTCACCCCCACCCAGGAATGGCAGGAAGCTGGAGCTGTCCAGGCCTCCAGCCACACTGGATCCCAGGCATTATGATCAAGTTGACACACCCCGTCAGCCAGGGTAGAGGCAGAATTGAAATGCCGTGGCTCAGCCCAGAGGCCAGCCTTCTTCCAACCATCGAGCCAGCACCACTTCGGGTGAGGCCTGCCTGCCTCAGAGGAAGAGCTGGCAAAAATAAAGCTAGGGTGGTGACAAGCTGCACAGGAAGTGGCGGGCCTGGAAGCCAGAAGAGAGAGAAGGTGGTTATTTAGGGGACTCGCCACAAGAAAAGCTCACCGAAGAGCAGATGCAGAGCAAAACCTGAAGTCCGCTTGCATTCGGGAGCTCCTTCATCCAGAGACTGAGCCTGACATGCTGCCGGTGTCAGTCAGGTTTGCATTCGGGAGCTCCTTCATCCAGAGACTGAGCCTGACATGCTGCCGGTGTCAGTCAGGTCTAGGTGCACGGTCACCTCTGCCAGAAAATGGGATGAACACAGACAAGGGGGCCCACTGAGACTCACTTTCCTCATCTGGGAGCACTGAGAGAAATGCCAAAAAAAAGAAATGCATATGCCAAAAGTAAAAGTTTACATAATAAACACTTTCTTCATTATTGAGCATTGAATGTAGAAAAAACCCAAGGTCTCTACAATCTTATTATAGGCATAACACTCCAGGCACACACACACACACACACACACACACACACACACACACACACACACACACACACACACACACACACACTTGAGCACACTTATGAAGCAACAACTCTACAGTTCTTCCGTTGGCTGTTCGTTCCCTAACTAGGAACAGATTGCCTTCCACTCAACTGCTTCTGGACCAGAGTTCCTCTAAATGTGGGTCGAGTCATGATGATTTTGTCCCCTTGTTTTCAGTCCCTAGTCAATCGGTACTATTATGTGGGTATTCTGTGCAGCACTGGTCTTTTCATCGGGTCATAAATCTAGGGACCGGGGACACTTACAAAACTTCATTGGGACTCTGCCACTTATTGACTCCTGCATGCCCAGCACACTACACAGTGTTAATGTGTCCTCACCAAACCCAGAAGAACAAGAACGCTGCTATTTGCTGCCTTTTACAGCAGATAAAGGAACTGAGGCTAGAAGGTTAAACGCTTGCCTCTCCCCACCCAAGCAGTAACAAGCAGGGCTAGGATCTAAGCCATCTGTCAACACTGAGTTTTCTACTGTCTTCTGCAGTCTCGTGACAAGTCCAGTTCACACCCTCAAGGAATGCCTTATCCCTTGCCCTGAATACAGCCCAGACCATTTTTCTTCCATGTTTCCACTTAGGCTTTGCTTGGCCCAAGCTCCCCACTTTGCTCTCTTGAAGCAAGAAGTTCACTGGCAGAGAAGGCTAGTGGCCACCACTTCCCCTGCCCCTAGCAGCATGGCCAACACAAACCCTTCACTGGAGAACACCACGCCCTGCAGACAAAGGCTCTGTGTGATGTTCGGTTACCTGCCCACTGGGTCGTCTGTGAAAAGGCCCAGCTGGGGTAGCTGGGCTGCCAGGGTTCTGACACGCAGAGTTCATAAACAGCTTCTCCAGCCATAGAGCTGGCAGTGAACTGCAGCCAGCTGCTGCTGTCTGGGTGCCTAGACCCTCCCAGGCCTGGCCAGCCAGAGCCCTTTTTCTGGGAAAACAGCAAAGCAGCTGGACCTTTGAGTATGGGGCTATGGGCTCCTTCGTGGGAGGAAAAAAAAATGGGCTTCTGTGTCATGGAGAGCCTCATTTAAATCCTGAATTTCTACCTGACTTCAGAAAAATGGCTTCTCCTGGCCAAATCTCAGCTCCCTCCGCAATAAACAAAGGGGGGACCACACTGACTAGCCATTGTCCAGCCATGGCTTTCTAACTTGGAGGAATTGAGGCACACGACACGGAGTTCTCTCTCTGCACTGTCCTCTGGGCAGGCTAGAGTGGATGTGTTCTTCCTGCAATGGAGAATTTGGATGCCTGGCTGCACCTTCTAAGGACGAACTCGACCCTGTGGCTACATTCCTGGTTTGCTTCAAATAACTTCCCCGAGCATCCCACAATGTACACCATATTAAGGCTTCCATGTAGGAAGATAAGCAGAGGCCCTGCCCTTAAGGAACACACAGATAAGACCAGCAGGAATGATACGGCCTACAAAAATAAGTATCATGTGTGGTTAGGAGTGATAAGTGCATTAGAAGGGGACAGATCAAAGCCAAGGGAGGGTGAGAGCAGTGAGGGTGACTAGCGGGGGAGGGAGGGAAAGCCAAGGCTAATCTCATGATCTTGAGAGAGAGTTTGGACATGAGCGAACCAATGGTTAGCAGCAGCTCAGGGCCGGGGCAGTTGGAGCAGGGTAGAACCTCTTGTTTAAAAAAAAAAAAATTCCCAATGGGTCTTTGTTCCCTGAATGAAGTAGTTTAGGAATCTAAACACAACACTGTGCAGCAGCCTAAGACTGCTGCTTGATGCCGGCCAGCTCTATTGCCCTGTAACCATTTTCCTCTCTGCCCTCCCAGCCGCCATCTCTCTGCGTGAGGGACACAAAAGTGAGGCACATTGGGGCTAGAGACAGGCAGCTCAGGCACACAGACCTCTTAGCAGACACACTCCCATGGGGCCTTTGCTGCTCTAGCAGCTTGTCTTGCTTGGGCCAGCTCTCAGCCTTTGGGGACAGGATTTGTCAGAGCGAAGCAGCTGGCTTAGGTTGTATGGGGTGTGTGTGTGTGTGTGTGTGTGTGTGTGTGTGTGTGTGTGTGTTGTCTGTCTGTCTGTCTGTCTGTGTCTGTGTGTGTGTTTGTGTGTGTGTGTGTCTGTCTGTCTGTTGTCTGTCTGTCTGTCTGTGTGTCTGTGTATCTGTGTGTCTGTGTGTATGTGTGTGTGTGTGTGTGTGTGTGTGTGTGTGTGTGTGTGTGTGTGTGTGTGAGAGAGAGTGTGTGTGTGTTGGGGACTAGGTGTTCTGCAGCTGGTTGCCATCTGGGTTTGAATCATGCAGCCCTCCCTCAGCATGTCTCTATCTGGAGAAGATAAGCTTCAACAGTTCCCTGCAGGTCCCAGCTGCAACAAACCAGTGCTCAGGAGGTAAACACAGCTATTTGAAAAACTAATTCCTGATGGTACAGAATCCTGTCCATCAGCGGAAGGGGTCCAGGAGCATCATGGAGCTTGTTAAGCCTCCTAGAGAGAAAGGGTCTACATCTGACCCATGGCACTGGGAAAAAAGCCAGGAGGGGTTCTCCAGCCAAGCACAGTGTTGAGGAAGACGCTAGTGATTTGGAGCTTTACCAATCACTCACATGCCTTGCGTTCTTATCCAGGTCATGTCTCATTGGCATCCATTCTTTCAGCTGTAAAGTAGCAATATTTCATCAATGTGGAAATCAGGAAGAAAATCCCCTCCCTAAAGAGCTGCCAATAAGCAAGAGAGATCACTTCAGTCTTTACTCAGAGAAAGTTCCATTAGGCTTGCTCCCAGAGGCCATACTTTATTGTGTACATATTGACAACAGTGTTGGTTTTCAGGCTTCCAATCACGGGTGACATGCGATTATTAGCATGAGTTTGGCTGATAGAGATAAACATGCTGATTATTGATAGAAATGCTAAAAGGCAAAGAAGAAGAAAACAGACTGTAGAGAATAAGGCAGAACCTTAAATGCTACAGGACCAGATATTCCTGGGACAGACAGGTTTGTCCGTGTCAGTCACTTGGGCAATCCTAGTAAAATGATTGTTATAAGGGTTCTTAGGACATTTCAGATGGTGGCCCTGAAGAGTTTTAACAAGGCAATGCTTTACAGAATGCAATTTTAGGAAACAAATTATCTTCAAATATTTCCAGTTTTCAAAGTTTGAGTGTTTAAAGGGGACACTCTCCAAAGTGTTAGATGGGAGAAAGATCTAGGTCCCTGCTGCAGTGCTCTGGACACAGCTATGTCAGCTGACTGCACATCAGCTGTGGCCCAAGGGTCTTGTAAAAAATCAGAGACAGAAAAGTCACTCTATGTCAGTTGACTGCATATCAAATGTGGCCCAGGGATCAGGTAAAAAGTCAGAGACAGAGAAGTTATTCAAAGGGTATAAAGGCAATCCAAGCCAACCACTGGGGCAACAATAGGCAATCGTATTTGTCCAAACTGTTTTTGCAAACAGGTAGGACAATCCAAAAGTATACTCACTCATCAGATGGCCCAGAGTGCAAACTTGTTTGCCCTTTACTCATGTTTTTAGAGGGTGAATTTCCTCCCAGCACATGTGGTTTACCCACTATGGGAGGAACAGGGGGCAGATCAGGAAATAAGATTTGTGGCCAGACTAAACACCTAAGTTCAGTGAGTTGATCTGCTGTCATTACATCTTTGTGAACCTGTGTGGTTTTAGAGACATGGAACCAACCGAGCATGTACTTCTGCTGTGTATCAAGCCCAGTGTTGAGAACAAAGAGCACCGAGTGGCCCGGGGCTGTCCCAGAGAACCTGCCTAGGCCAACAGGAGGTCCTGGGCATAAAAGCTCTCACATGACGCCTTTCTCTAAATATATTGCAGCATACAGATAAAGGCAGTTTATGTAGAACAACACAAAATGCAAACAAAAAGAGAAAAATTAGAAATATCTGCAATGCCATCATAAATAACCAGTTAGCACTTATATTAATAACCACCATTAGCAAGCTGTCATATCACTCATGTAAATGAGTGCATTAGTGAGATCATAGTCTGCCTTTAAAAAAAAACTAAAAAATGAAAATTAAAAAAAAATCTCCCATTAGGGCTGCAAAGTGCCACACCTTCAAGGCAAGATACAGAATTTGTGATCACGTACTCGGAGCAGCTGCCCTGGGCTTGTGAAAAGATGAACCTATCAATAGACTAGAGTCAGGGGAGGAGGCTGTGCAGGAGGTCCCACCTCCCACTGTTGAGCTTTTGCAACTGAGGGATTCAGGGAGAAGGAAGACCATTGCCTTCAGCTGTGTAGCCACCGAGGACACCACCAGGCCCTATTGCATAGTTCCAATCCAGTGGGTGACAAAACAAAACCAGAGGTCATGAGCCTGGGGGACTATTAAGAGAAGGGCAACTAGTCTGGTCCCTTGTGGTCTCCAGGTTTTGAGTTAGAAAACCTCACCTAAACTGGGGAACATTTTCTTAAGGGAAACGTGGCACTGATGGATCAGTGGGGTGCCTCAGTGGCCACCCTAGTGTCTGCATGGAATTCTGAGGCTCTTCTAACAGGAAGAGGCTGGAGAAGAACAAGTACTTAATAGGGATGGATGAAGAAGAGAGAGGGTATGGGGGATAAAATAATAACACACTATGTATATGTGTGAAGTCATCAAATAACAAAATCAATTAAGAAACCTCCTCGATAATGCACCAAGAAGGTGAGAGAAGAAACTCTCTCCCTATAAAACTATGACTATGTGGGCAACTTAAATCTTTCATGTAGTCCCAAATACAAACTCCTGTGTGCTGAAGGCCTGAAATAAATAAATGAAGCCATAAAAATATTGTAAGGAAACTAATTGTACAATGTGAGGATGAGGACGCTGCTTAAGCAAGACAGGAAACTCAGAAGCAGATCTGAACACGGGGACAATTTTCACTCCTGCATGATGAAAGATAGGGCAGATAAGCTAGAAAACAAGGGCCAGCCTTGGGTGAAATATTATTAGCTTTCATCAGGAGACGGAGGATTAATATTTCTCATCAAGCACAGACCTCTGATACTCACCACCTTCTGACCCTGACTCCCACCTACTCCTGAGTGCTTCAGAACACTGTGCTTCTCTCTCTCTCTCTCTCTCTCTCTCTCTCTCTCTCTCTCT
>NC_048596.1:7676964-7809464 GCF_003668045.3 Cricetulus griseus
CTCTCTCTCTCTCTCTCTCTCTCTCTCTCTCTCTCTTCTCTCTCTCTCTCTCTCTCCCTCTGGCTCGCTCGCTCTCTATGGACAGATGTCCACACTGTATAAAGAGTGTATAAAGAGTGCCCAACTTGAGCATCTGAAAAGAAAATTAGATGAGGAATATAAATAAAGAATTCAGAAGAAAGTGCAAATTGTTATGTTAATACACATGAAAAGATGTTCAAATTCACTGTTGTCAAGGAAATACGAAAGTTTAAAAATTAATAGCATCTAGTTCTCACAAGAATTCATGGACAAGAGTGCTCATACACTGCCCATTTGAGTTTAGAGCAGCACATTTTAGAACAAGCCAATTTGGCAGACTCTTCTAGAATTTTAAGGGTACCTACTTTTTGACCCAGTATTACCACTTTTGAGAGATTGAAATAACACAAATTCACAAATATATATGTCTATTGCAGCAAGATTCATAATAGAAAACCATTTTAAACAAGCTAAACATTCATAAGTAGGTTGTGTTAATTATCACATGTCCATATTAGGAAACAGTCCTTAGTCAATGAGAAGGATATTTTATGAGTGTGGACTTCGAAGTGATGCCTGTGATATGTTGTTAGGAAGAAACAAAGGATGTGTCAGAGAAGAAATACTTGATTTGTAAAAATTTTATATTTGCCTATTTGTGTCAATACAAGCCTTGGAGAAGGTCTGGAAGAGCTGGAAGCAAAGTGCTGATGAAAATGTGTGGGATTGGGGGGGGAAGAGAAGGGATTTTTCTCTTACCTCCCTAATAGGTTCAGTCATTATCTTGACATGTTTACTGACATTTAGAGGGGACGGCTCAGTGGGCTAAAGGGCCCACTGTGCAAGCAAGGGAACCTACGGTTGGATTCCCAACACTCATATAAAATCTGGGCATTGCGCACATATCCACTCAGTATTAACTCTCGCCACCTCATCTCCCTGAACCAGTGATCTCCTGGTTCGTGAAAGAATCTATCTTTAAAAAATATGCAGAAGATAAAGTAAGGCATTCAATGCTGCCCTTTGGCCTCCACATGCACACACATATGTGTGTATATGTACAGAAAAGTGTGCTGCTTATTTACATATACATATACACACACCAAGCTGCCACTTGCCAAGGGATAAACTACTAAGTGGAAAAACCAGGACTCTAGGAAACATCCCCGACCCCCAAGCCTAACTTCATTGCCAGGCTACTCCCAGGGTGGGTTAGCAAAAATAGCATATAATCTTCTGCCTAGTCTCTTAAGGACCTATTTAGGCAGTAGTCAGTCTATAATAGCCATGCAGTCACTTCTTGAGTGAGTGGCTGCTGGACAGGGGGAGCTATGATGTCCTTGGTAATGTTCCTCCAGCCTGTCTCCCTGTTAGAAGAGCCTCAGAATCCCATGGCAGGTACCGGGGTGGTCACTAAGGCACCCAGATGGTCTTTCAAGGCTGTGTTTCCTTTGAGAAAATATTACCCAGCTTAGGTGAGGTTTTCTATCTACAAAACTGAGACCATGAGGGGACCAGACACAAACTGGTGCTGCTTTGGAGCAAAGGGGTGATGACTCCAGTGGGTGGGGACTACTGTGTACCATTTCCTCAATTGGAGCAGGGGTTGGAAAAGACAACTTGTTTGTGGCCTTACCCTCATCCTTCCTGGGAGGACCAAGGGAAGATTTCCATGCACACTTCTGAGGGCCACAGCCACAGCAGCGGCGTATCCACAGGACTGAAGGTATGCCTGCACACTGAGAGAGGCACACTGTACCCCTGTTGTACCAGGACAGACTGGAGCCCAGGAAACTGAGCCATTAGCCGCTCTCCTTAGCCATTCTCTCTAGAGAATGGGGGAGATCAGGCAGCATACTGAGTCCCATGTCTTGTTTTTCATACGCTGTGCTAACATTGGCTGATTCTCTGGCCCCCTGCCTGAACCAATATCACAGAGCCACCCCATCCTGGTTGACATTCAGGACTTGGCTTCTTCCCTGCTGGTCTCATGGTGCTCACCTGATTCCATCTTCCTTGTTCACCTGGAACTGCTCCAACAGAGCTCTTCTGGGAAGACACACTCTGGCCAAGACAACCCGATGACAAGCTGACACATTCAAAGTCCTGAAGCTGACAGGGGTCATTAGCCAGTTCCTAACATCCTACTCTGGAGGGTAGGCTCCCGGAGGACAGTGGCCATGCTGTGTTTCTACACAGAACCCACAGGACTTCCTGCAAGAGCTACACAAACATTGGATGAGTGTACTTTCTCTCCCTTCTTCCTTGCCACGTATGACCCTGAAGACATTACAGATGACCCTCAGAAGCAGAGACTGGCAGAGTTTTCCCCAAAACAAGTAATTAGTAAATATTATAGGTTTTGTGGGTCTTAAGAACCAAAAAATGATGTTATTGTCTAGGTACTTAAAAAGCAAAAAAGAGAAAACAGATTTCTATGAGTATTTTTTAAGAGAAGTGTTTCATATAGTATAGAGCTGTTTTTGAACTCAATATATAACCAAGGCTGAACTTGAACATCTGATCCCCCTGCCTCCATCTCCTGAGAACTGGATTACAGGCATGTGCCACCATACCCTGTTTACATGGAGCTGGAGACTGAGCTTAGGGCTTGGGGGAAAGGGGAAAATATTCTACAATATGATATACACCATCAGCCCTCTAAGAGACTTTTATTGATGAAGTTAAAAGTATAAAAATAATTGAGTATAGCTTTTTGTCAAACAGGTCTCCTAATGATAAAAGTTAACTTCCTTTGTGAAGAACAGTGTTTGACCTAGTTGGGATTCAAAATGTCTTGTATCATTAAAATCTATTTCAAATATTTATCTCTGTGTGTAACAAGACTTTGTGTACTTCGCCTTTGAAAGTGGCAATTGAATTTAACATAATATGTATAGCATAAAATATTCCTTTTTTCTTTAATAATTTTTAGGTTGCAGGCAGTAAACTAACTTGCCAATCATTTAAAGATAATGCAAATTAGGATATTTTCATTTGTTCTAGTGTCTCTGCCCCTAAAATATCCCACTTAAAATATATTATTGTTTCATTTTACATGTGTGTGTGTGTGTGTTACCTGCATGTATGTCTACACACAACCTGGTATTCACAGAGGCAAGAAGAGGATTTCAGTTCTCCCAGAACTGGATTTACAGATGGCTGTGAGCTACCACTCGGATGCTGGGAATAGAACCTGGGTCCTCTGGAAAAGCAGTCAGTGCTCTTAACTGATGAACCACCTCTCCAGCCCCCAAAACTTTCTGCTTGTTTACAAAATTCTTCAAGAAGAAGACAAAACTAGACCAGAGAACTCAGAAAAGCACCTAACAACTTATATCCCTGCTGCCTGGAGAACTCACTCTTGCTCAACAGCCCAGAATTGCAGGACAAGAGTTCCTGTGGGTTTTTCCTTTTCCAAGGCTAGCGTTAGCTCTTTGTCAACGACATGAAAACCAAAATCCACTGGTTCTTCCGTAGCCCAAACCACAGGGAGAAGGAGGCCTCTGAGAGGCTGTGTTTAATGGGAAACAGTTGTACTTGCCGAGTCCTGGCCACTAAGGGAACAAATTTAAACCTAAAATATCTCATTGCATCTTGAAAAACATCATTGGGGAAGACAACTGGCCACAGCACAGAGTCCAGTGCTCATAAAATAACATCAGTAATGTACAGCAGGGACCTGGCTAAGGGGGCTGGGGACTGGTGAAAGCATGAATCATTCATTGGCTCAGTGTTAAACACATTTCTCAAAGGTCTGTGATGGGCTGGGCGTGTATCCAGGCTTAGACATACAGAAAGTTAAACACAGCCTCTCTTCTTTTGAAGTTTACGGCATTCATCCCTTGGGATTTTAATTTCAGAACACCCTCCCGCCCCCCCCCCCGCCATGGAACCTCAAATCTCTAGTCCCTAAAGTTTTGTTTCACAAGGTAGATCTTGAAGCACCAAGTCACAGGAAACAGTTTAGAAAGCACAGTTCTCAGGGTTCCTGTGAACAGTCATGTAGGGGCAATCCCAGTAAAAGCATTCACATAGATATATACATCCGTGTGACCCTGGAGTTAAAGGACCAGTAGCTATGGCCTCTGCAACTGTAGGGCAAAGCCCATATGGGCAGCACACAATCCATGTGGATCAAGTCCTAGTTCTGGATGGTTCCTACCACTTGTGAGACAAACCTTTTCCTGGGGAGATGCAATACATGTACGCACCCACAACAGATCAAAGTACAGATACATCAAGGTCCAACTTGGTGAACCAATGATGCTTATTGGGGTTACTTACAGGAAGACGGGTGAGCAGATACAACTCAAAAACATCTGTATCACCAAAACCCACTCCAGCATGGGTGACAGCTTAAGAAGTCTGGGAACCTGGAGCACACTGCACAGCCTCCAGGCAGCTCAACAGGTTGGAGAATGTCCTTTCCAGGTGCCTCAGTTGGTCTAAACTTCTTCCAGGCCCTCGGCTGGTTTCTGCTTCTTCCAGGCATCTGGTCTGGTGTCAGAGTCTTCCTTGCAGCTTGGTTTTCCCAAGTCTTTGTAGCTCAGCTTCCTTCAGTCTGATGAGGACTGTGATCTTTTATTGCTTGCTCTGGCAGGGAGCAGTACAGTGAATCTGGTCTGTTTCAGGGACTTCCTGAAGTCATTTTGAATTGTTTGCCTTCCTGTATAAAGAGTTTCCGAGCAGTGTGGAACATTTCAGTCTCAATGGAAACTGTTAAGACAACACCACTGTAGAAATGAGCTGAAGCTACCTGGCCCTCAGTGTTTTCCCAAAGAACAGCGGAGGTACCCATGACTTTACTCTCCATCGCTTTTGTCCTGTCGGTATAAATGTCAACAATGCCAAAAGCAAATACAATTTTAATATGACTGCAAAAAAATAGTTTTGAACTTATGCAAAGATCTGCAGTCTACACTCAAATGGTCACAGACATAAACTGAGCAAGCTCAGACTAGAACTTTTTAAGTGTTCCTCTCTCACATCAATAATAGGATGAAGTGCTCTGGCTGCTTAGGTTTACAATTGGTGGATTCTACTGAGGATAGGACAGACCTAGCCGTGCTGTTCAAAGGAGCAGGGGCATCATCACCAGATGAAGAAGGAAGGGTCACTCATAGGCAAAGCCAAGGTCTGTGTGGCTCAGTAAGGAGTTGGCCTCACTGGGGATTAGATCCATTTGAGAGGAAGCCTGAGCCAGCATTAGATGACAGAGAATTAAATAAGGGAAGGTTCCCAAGTAGGACCCTGATCCCATAGGACCCTGATCCCTGTAGCGAGTTTGGCAGCTCTTGAACTCAACTCCTCACATAGGACCCAGAGGCCAGAGCCCATGTTGGTCAGACCATGTGCGTTTGCAGAGGTTGGCACTTTCTTCTGCAGCAATTCTCAACAATGGTGGGTGTGACTGCTGATATATTTCCTGGCTTGGTCAGGCTCGGCTCAGGAGCTGGATGCCAGTGAGTCTCCAGGCGTGGTTGGTGGAGGCAAGGCAGAGGGGATTCCAAGGTCAGAACTAAATCGGATTACTCATGTAATCTGCTGTCTTTTTGTTTTATGAAAGTGTTGCATTCTTATGTGTGTGTGTGCCCACATGCATGTGGATGCATGTAGATGTACATTCACATGTGTGCAAGCCACGGGTTGGTGCGTCTTCCTCAGCTGTTGAAGGTCTCCCTCTATTGCTCTCTCACTCTTGAAGCCCAAACTTGCCAGCTGGGCTAGTCTAGCTGGCCAGGTTGCTTGGGGGATCCCCAAAGCACTTCATGAGAGTCATCTCCCCATCTCATGCCCGACCTTTTAACATTGCAACATGACTTTTTCATCTACAAAGTTCATATTTAAGAACTCACAATTGAATTACCAAAAAGTCCACCAAAGATTTCATATCTTTAATTATGCTTAAGATTTTGTGATGGGCTACACTCACAGCCTTAGACATATATGGTTGGTGGGGCACAGGTTGGACATGCTTGCATCTACAAATTGATGAAAATTAGCTATGTCATCCAAGGCACTGTGGCTTTGAAATGGCCTTCGCTCAAACATAGTGCTCTCTGCCTAAGACTGTTCACTTTTCCCAGTTAGCCCTCTGTACAGTCAGGTTTGTATTCAGAACCATAACACGTGTGCCCAGAGAATCAGATCCCTCAAGAGTATGCCTTGGCTTTTCGTGATGTCATGTTTGCCCAGATTTCCACCTAGCTTTCGGGTTGCCTCTTATTAGACTCCTTTTTGGAGCCCTTTTGATGGTAGGCTTTGGGGCTCGGCCACAAATCCCCCCTTTCTCCTCTCCAAGGTAGTCTGACCTGGCCCTCTGTTCTCAATTTCTACCACAGTTCTTTCTTAAAACTGCTGCAGACAGTCCACTTCACACTCACAAACACTTGCTTTGTGTGCTCTCTTCTCTCTACAGTTTCTTCAAGAGCCTGGGATAGTCAGAGCCATTGGCACACTGTTGGCACCAAGAAAGTCTGTCACAAGCCCAAATGTACCCAGGGGGTGGGGCGGGGTGGGGGGACTGAAACCAGATCATTATGAACCCCCTTGTTTATACTGTGGTGTGGTGGGGTATGTGAGGGTGCTCACTTGACCTGTGTTAGCCATAGTTCAAACTGCCATTCTAAGTGTTCGTGGAGGCTTTGAGAGAGGACTGGCTGGGATGTGTTTTTGCTCCCTTCAGTATGATTTAGTAATGGAGTCCCCCCCCATATGCCAAGTGGGGAGGGAAGGTGCTATGAGGGCACCCAACTGACTGAGAGGCCCTGCACAGCCCTCCAGCGCCAGCACAAGGCTGCATTTAAAGACGCTGACATAAAAGCACCGCTTGTCCACCCAGATACGTTTCTATTTCACACTTGAATATCCCCGAAAACAGGGTGCATCTCACTAATGATTTTTGTGTTGGAGTTTAATTAATGTGTTGGAGTTTAATTCCCAGTTATCCAAAATATAAGAGTGACATTTATAATGGATTAGTTAATGTTGTCTTTGGGTAAAGGAAAATAGGGTATGGCTTCCCTGAAAGAACATAAAGTAAGAGCAGACCTGTAGTCCACAGCGACATGTGTCTTGAGCTTCCCAATGCTCCAGCTGCAGGTAATAACCCAGCCCTGCAATCTTCCCTGGAGGAGCCTTTTTTTTTCCCCTGGGCTTCTGGTTACCCTTCCCCTTCTCCCTGGAGCCATTCTCAGCCATTTCCCGATGTGCCCCAGCCTCTAGCCTCTCTGTTTTTTCTCAAAGCCTGTTTTTAGTCTGCTCTACTTAACAGAAAGGAGAAGGGAGAGCCGGGTGGACAGAATTTACCTAGAAAGGACGGAGGGAAAGAAGTACTGAGCAGTCCTGTAAGGACAGCTTTTGGGCTGGGAACAGGGTACAGGCAGATAGAATTGGTTCACCGAGTTACACACAGCCAGGGCCAAGTGGATGGAGGGGTGTTAGCAGCAACAGGCGTCCCCAGACTCCTTAAAAAGTAAAACTTTCAACCACGACAGCTGCTCTCTGTGAGCTTCACGCGCACATGTGAACACTCACACCTACCAGTGCAGACAGACACCCATGCATTGTGCATGTACATGTGCTTGAACACTAGGTCAAAGCCTTTCTGTGGCCATGAATCCTACCTCGAATGAGGGAGGGAGAGGGGCAGGACCAAGATAACTGCCTTTTAAACATGGATGAAGACATCCTGGGAAGAGAGGAAGTGGCCCCATCAGGTGACCCAGCCAGTGGCAGAGGCAGGTCCGGAAGTGGCCACATGTGCTAGCCAGGCCGACTCAGACAGGAAGACTGAGCAGAGAGCTCAGGGATTGGTCTTGTCCCCGGTCACAAGGCGTGTTAACCTCCGTGGAGACTGAGTCCCACTCCCATTCTCTAGAGTAACATTAGCCACAAAAGGCTGGACCACAGGGCCAGAGAGGCAGCTCAGTAATTTAGAGCAATCACTGCTCTTGCAGAGGACCCGAGTTCAGATCCCATAATCCACATGGCAGCTCACACACACCTGTAACTTCCACAAGATCTCACCCCTTTTCTGGCACCTGCATGAAGGTGATGCCCACAAACTCACTCAGGCAAAGGCAAACACCTATATACATTAAATAAGCAAGTAAATAAAATCTTTTTAAAAGCCTGGACAATACAGGGACAGAGAAAACAGCCTTCACTCAATGGAGGCTTCAGACCTGTGGCAGAGTTGTGAGGAGAAAGTGGAGGCTGGAAAGACCTCTTCGAGACAGACGAGGTGTTCCCAGGACCCTGGAGGAAACAAGGGCAAAGCTGAGAGGAGTGGTCTACAAAGGGGCTAAAGGACGGAGCCCTAGTTTGTTCATCCTACTGTACCCTGGCGTTCAGGTCCTCAGCCTCTAAGGTTCCACAAGTAGTTAAGAGTGTCAGGGCTATGGGAGAATGAAGGCATTCCCTGACGATGGGAGTGGGCGGTAGCCTGACAGGCGGGCGGGTTCCCACCCTTGTGAGCTAAATGTTGTTCACCTGGTAGCATAAGGCAAGAAGCCAGCCAAAGCACGCTGAGTGTGCCCTCCCCTTTGCAGGGAGCTGGGCAGTGGAAGTATAAATAAGAAAGGGAGTGGCTGTGCTTAGGAGGAGCTCGAAGGGAAATGGGGCATCAAACTGCAACTGAAGTCCTTGCCTGTTCCACAGATCTCACCATAGAGGGGAGCCATGCCAGCCACACCCTATCAGAGGCCCAAGGTTCTCAGAGTTCAAAGTCTTTGGAACCATATAGAAAGATTTGGAAGAATGTGGAAACCATGGGTGGAAGAGCCAGAGTTCTCAGGTCTCTGAGGCCTTGTTCCTTGGGGCCTGCCAGATCTAGGCCCCTGCTGAGCTTCAGAGACTCTTGCCAGTGAGGTCCTGAGGATAACTGGTTGTGGGTGTGTGTCTCTGAGAAAGGCAGGCTTAATTATTAATCACCTGGCCAACTCAATCAATCTAGACCAAGGTCTCTCTCCGCCAGTTCTCTTCTATGCCATCTGCTGCCCACCCCCATACTTTAACGCCTCTTAGACGATTGGAGGAAAAGGCGCCAGGAGCTCCCCACAGACCTTGGATTGGCATGAGGTGTGGGCATTGGGTAGGCAGGTGTGGCTTCCAGTGTGCAGGGTGAACCAAGGCCATCCATCCAGTGTTGACACAACTGTCACAAACACTGCTTTGTTCCAAGCTCTGCCTGGGAAGGTTCTGTGGAACTGGGTGGGCCTGGCTCTGTGGGGATGTGGAGCAAGGTCAAACAGGTTTGAGGAGGGGATGCCCCTGGAGAGAGATGAAGGCTGCTGAGGAGGCCCAACTCTGTGTACAAACACTTACATTAAAAGGCTTAGTTTGGGGCAATGTAAACAGGGCCATGAAGTCATCAGAGCCAACTCCCAGCCCTAGGGTAGGGGGAGCTAGAGATGGAAGGATCAGTAAGTCAAGCAGGGCAGGAAGTAGGCATGGTACTCCCAGGGCCCACCCTGTTACTGTAGCCAACTAGCCAGACTGGTGATCATGGTGTCTGGTTACTGGGCAGAGAGTTGGGGCTCAGGCCAATTTTGCTCTAGCTGGACCCAGGGATGGGTAAAGGGAGCATTTAGTTCTTCCTCTAGAAGCCACTGCTCCTGGTCCTATGGTAGACAAAAAGCATCAGAACATGTTTCCTGCCCTTGTAGTGTCTTCTGTCTACCTCTCAGGCTTGTAGACAAATCCAAACTCATAGCGCAACATGATAATAGGTACAAAGGAGAGGCCTGTGTGTAAGAGTCTAGGGAGAGAATTCAAAGGACCCTGGCAAACAGCTAGGAGTGGGAGCTATGAGGAGAGGATGGTGAAGACCAGAGATAGAAAGGCTTTATTCAGGAGGTGACAGGGCTGGGAATGTACTACAGCTGGAATAGCTTTCCTAGCACACAGAAGCCCCAGGCTCCATTACCAGCACTGCCGAAAACCAGACACACACCTACGATTCCAGCACTGAGGAGGCAGAAACTGGAGTATCGGAAATTCAAGGTCATCCTTGATATATACTGAGTTTGATCAAGGCCAGATTGGATATGTGAGACCCTGTCTCAAATAAAAACAAACAAACAAATAAAATAGAAGTAAAACGCCAAGGAAAGTTGTGGCTGTCAACATCTCTAACTCTGCAGTAAGAACAGAGGCCCAGGAAAACCAGGGGCAAGATCAAACAGCAAGGAAGGGACTTGTTTAGGGACCAGTGAAACAAGATCACAACTGAACTACATTTTGAGGGTGGCAGGAAGTGGGGACGAGTGGGGCCAGACATGAAAGGGTGAGAGCCAAGCTACACACAAAACCATGACCTGGCCCCAGTATAGTGACTCCCGGGATACCTGCCCTGAGAGGCCCTTTTCGTGCTGTTGATAGCTGACCCTTCTTTAGACTGGCAGGATGAGAGCAAATGGTGTCAGTTTTACTCCAATTCCTCAAGCAAGATACATGGGGAGGTAGAGATGACAATAGGTGACATTTACCAGCCTCCTGACCGATTTGCTTTCAAGGCTCTTGACCCTCAGTCAGAAAGTCCCTCTTAAAAACAAACCAAGGGGGCCCCAGTGCAATTCTCTGCAGGCCACGCCTCATCAGATAGGCAGGTTCTTACCTGACCTGAGGGACTCCTTACTGCTCAATAGGCAGTGGTCATCCTTTGCCTGGGGTCCCAGTGAGTAATTGCTGGAGAAGTGTTCTCCCAGAATTCAGCTGGGTGGGTTCCTCACACAGGCTCTTCTGTTGTCCAGTATGACTAGACATGACAACCAGATGAAGGATTAATGGCAGCCTCCTCCCCATCTGATGGACATTGGTCCCAGAGGCTCAGTTAACCAATGGGAGACATTTCAAGAAAAATATGAGTAAAGCAGAAATCTCTGCAGACCCCAGGCAAAGTGCTGATTCTCTAGGCTGGGGAGGTGTGAGCCTTTGGACACTGGGATGTTAACCTTGACAATAAGACTCCCTTAACAGAGAGAAAAATTCGCCCTAATGACCTCTCCAGAGGGGCTTCCATTGTGTTCTTCTCCAACAGTGGATTGTCCAAGCCTCTGTTCCTCCGACACGGCAAGCATAAAGTACTTGAAGAACACACTCAGGTAGAGCAATCCCACAGAGATTCTAAGGTGAGAGAGTACCCAAACCACACTTCCTCCTTGTGCTCCTCTCCCAAGCCATGCCACTGTGCAGACACCCCTTACTGATCACACCCTTGTCTCTAGGCTTCTTCAGCTGCCGTTTAATACTCTCTGTTGGCTTAGTCTGGTCACACCTGGGCCTTTTGCACATCTTCTCAGTCAGAAAGGGGTGGCAGGTAAACAAAAGGTTCTCACTAAAGAAAAGGCAAACAATAAAAACAAAACAAAAAAACAAAACAAAACAGGCTGGAGCTCTGGGGCCAAGGGAAACCACCTTTTGGTCTGAAGTCCCCAAAGTCCCAAGAGAGGAGAGCAGGTGCTTTCCTTCCCTGAAGCAGGAGGAAGGCACAACAGCCCCAGGGACATCTTTACTTTCATCTAGTCCCTCCTATCCCCACAAGACTCAGGTCCCCAGGCAAGATCCTCAGAGTTGGGAATAGGGGGAAAATGGGGCTTTTTTCTCCTTCTTCTTTCCCTTCCTTCTTGTTTCAGGAAAGGCGGGGCCCTTTCTTGGTCTTTCTAGGAAGGGGAGGCATGGAACCATGGCTTCCTAGAGTTTAGCAATGAAAAGACTGTCATCAGCCCCTGCAGGACAGCTAAGCCATGTGTCCCACTCAGCTGTGCACGTTCATGGTGCACTCAGAGCCCACAGCCTTTGGGAACAAAAGCTGGGTTTGAGATGAGCAGAGCAGAGCAGAGGCCAAGTGTTTGAAGCCCAGTGTGGTGACGCATACCTGTAATGCCAGCACTCAGGCAGGGGGATCTTCAGAGGTTCATAACCAGCCTGGAATGCAGAGTAAAAGCTTGTCTGGAAAGAAAAGGAAGGAAGGAAAAAGGGAAGGAAGGAAAGAAGGGAGGGTGGGATACAAAATAAATGTATGCTTAGAATTCAGCTCCCCTGCTCACAGCTGCTCTGGTCCTTTGCAAACCACTTTATCTCTCAGAGCCTCACACCTATCAGTACCTATGTTTCAGCACCATGAAAGAGCCACCATCCCTGCAGAGTCCACACAGGTGGCCTGCAGAGAGCTGCAAGAATCCGTGGCTAATGCTGGATTTACTGGTTCATGCTAAGCAGGAAGGAAAGAAACCCCAGTGTTCCCGATGACACTGATATGGCCCTGGCAATGCTCAAACTCCCCTCACTTCCGTCTCCCTGGAAGGACCATCTCCAGGGCCTTTGCTACAGGGTAGACACTTGCAACCACTAACAGAAAGAGACCCCAAAGAAGAAAGGCTTCAGAGGGGATAATGGGAGGCTAGAAGTGGTGGTTTGAAAGAAAATGGCCCCCAAGGGGAGTGGGACTAATAGGAGGTGTGGCCTTGTTGGAGGAAGTGTGTCACTGTGGAGGCTTTGGGGTCTCATGTGCTCAAGCCGTGCCCAGTGAGACAGTCTACTTCCTGTTACCTGTATATTAACATGTAGTGGTTGCCTCTCCAACATCAATCATGTCTGCATGCATGCTACACATCCCGCCATGATGATAAATAATGGACTGAACCTCTGAACTATAAGCCACCACAATTAAATGTTTTCTTTCTAAGAGTTGCCATGGTCATGGTATCTCTTCCTAGCAATAGAAACCCTAAGACAGCAGGTAGGACCAAAATATAATAATATATGTGTTTAAAAATGTAAGTTTGTAAAAAGAAAGACTGTGTCTAAGCCCAGTCCCTATGAATCCCACTAAACAGACCCTGCCTCGTGCCCTGCTCTCCTGACCTCACTACAGCCCCCGCCAGCTCTGTGTGCCTGTGCACAGCTGCGGTGCTCTCCTTCCCTGTGTCTCAGCCATGCTTTCAGTGCTACAGTCCCCCACCCCCTGAATTCGCTCCATTCATCTCTTTACTACATGGGTGCCTAGAAAAATAAATGCCCCTTCTGTTCCAGGAACTGATGGGGAGGTCCCTAGTTGTCATAGAAGGCAGCTGACACCACAACCGAACTCCCCAGAGACTTGCTAAAATGCAAACGCCCAGGCTTGACATTGACCAGACTCTCTGTGGGAGGACTGACTCTGTCATTATGGCAAGCTATCCAGGTGATTTAGACCAAGGATCTGCCTTCCATACTTTGTGGACTGACAATGTCCAGCAAAAGTCAGACTTGAAAAGACCCAAGCATAATTTAATAGCGCCTGGTGTGGCCCACTGGTACGCCCCAGCTGAAATCTAATAAGCTGAGTTGCTATAGGTAAGTCACTTCCCCTTTCTACACCCACCTGCCCTCTCTGTGTCTCTTGTACAAAAGAAAGGTCACACTGGGTATTTGAACATGTGGTTGAAGGGGAATGAAGCAGGAAGATGACTTGAGCTCTAGAATTCAAAATCAGTCTGAAACTATCTCAAAACATTAGGAACTTGTCTTGAGTTCGAGACCAGAACCTGGTCTACAAGAGCTAGTTCCAGGACAGCCTCCAAAGCCACAGAGAAACCCTGTCTCGAAAAACAAAACAAAACAAAACAAAACAAAAAATCCAGTCAGGAGCCGGGTGGTGGTAGTGGTGCACACCTTTAATCCCAGCATTCTGAAGGCAGAGGCAGGTGGATCTCTGTGAGTTTGAGGCCAGCCTGGTCTACAAAGCTACACAGAGAAACCCTGTCTCAAAAAAACAAAATAAAATAACAACAACAAAAAAAAAACTAAGAAGAATCAAAACTTTGGGGTCTTCAAAGCCATCCTGTTCTCTCTTTTTTTTTGCATCTTTTTAAAAAATTTTAATTAGAAATAAGCTTTTTTTACATGTCAATCTCAGTTCCCTCCCCCTCTCCTCCTCCCCTGCCCCTCACCAACCCCCTATCCCAACTCCTTTCTGAGGGTGAGGCCTTCCATGGCGGAATCTTCAAAGTCTGTCATATCATTTGGAACAGGGCCTACACCCTCCCCGGCGTGTCTACCATCCTGCTCTTAAATGCTTGGGGTTCTACCTAAGACCATCAAGGCAGAAAAAGAAAATGAGCGCTCTTGGGGGATGAACCTGGACATCCCGCCACTCCCTGTGTAGCAGCCCGCACTTGCTGTGGATACTCAAAGGGCACAGAGATCTTAGGTGGGGCAGAGGCCAACATCAGCATCTAAGAGTGACTGATACACTATGAGGAGCAGCCCCAGCCTCTACCTCACCAAAGCCAGGCAGGGCAGGTGTGGGCACAAGGCAGGATCCGAATGTAAGGAGACTGGCCCAGAACTAGGGTATGAGGACATCAGAGAGCAGGTGAGAACACCCACCCAGCCTTGGGAAGCAACTGCAGCTCAGGGAGGTCTTACCAGAGTATCTACACTGCACAGCCCCTAGATATGGGTAGCCATGGAGTAGAATGCATATGGACTGTACTCTCCAGAGCAGTGCATATCCAGCAACAAGCTGGGCCTGGACACCTGCAACTGGGCACACCAGGCATCCTGGGCCTTGGCCAAAGGCAGGAATGGGAAGAATGAGTTTTGGCCCATTCCTACCTTTGGTCAGTTAAGGCACAGACAGCAGCTGCAAGGAAGGATGCTCTCCAACCCTGTTGGGAACTAGAGGCCTGAGCTCAGCCCCAGGCTGGTCAGCATGAGACTGAGGTAGGGGTGGAGCCATAACAGGCTCAACAGGAACTTTCCTTAGATCCATAATCTGCTATAGCAATTACAGGTGGCCCCACTCTGCCCCTCCTATCCACATTGACTCAAGAGCACTGCTAACCAGGCAGTAGGGCACAGAGGTTCTAGGCCATTGGAAGCTCTAGCCATCCAGACCTGGGAGATTGGTATAGCTTCACTTGAACCAACTGGTGAAAAGTGGAAGTTGTGGCATAGATTACAGATTGCCAAAACAATGATTTGTTGCCTTGCAGCACACCAGATGCTCTTCTGAGCAAACCCCCTTAACCCTGGGGGTGATAAACATCATTACTTCCATGCCAGGCAGTGGTGGCACATGCCTTTAATTCCAGCACTCGGGAGGCAGAGGCAGGGGATCTCTGTGGGTTTGAGGCCAGCCTGGTCTACAGAGCAAGTTCCAGCAGAGGCTCCAAAGCTACAAAGAAAGCATGTCTCAAAACAACAATAACAACAAAGTCATTACTTCCTTTTATTCCCAAGGAAATAGACCCAAGGAGCTGACACAAAGATATGCCTCCTCTGCTTGGTATGGTGTCCATGGCAGTGCTGACGACCGGATCTTTGTTGTCTACCATCAAAGGATAAGGTGGAGGGCTGTCAAGGTGGTTCAAACAGTGGGTAAAGATGCTTGCGCCAATACTGATGAACTAAGTTGTCTCCAGAACATACACAGTAGGAAGACAACTAACTCCCCAAAATTACCCTCTGATATTTGATGATGCTGTGTAAAGATGCATCACTGTGATTGGTTTAATAGAAAGCTAAACAGCCAATAGCTAGGCAGGAGGGGCAGGCAGGACTTCTGGACAGAGAGCTCTGGGGAAAAGAAAGGGGGAGCCACCAGCCAGATGCAGAGGAAGCAGGACGTGCAGGAGGAGAGGTAAATCCATGAGCACATAGATTAATAGGAATTTATAATGTTAATTAGTAGAAATTATTTAAGTTATAAGAGCTAGTTAGAAACAAGCTTTCATAATTAATAATAAATGTCCCTGTCATTATTTGTGAGCTGGCAGCCCCCAAAAATCCAACTACACTGACCTTCACAAACACCATGACACATACTCAATAAACAATTGAAAAATTTTAAATAAGGCAGAGACAGGTCAGGAAAGATACCAGACATTGACCGCTGTCCTCCATATGTGCACCACACTCACAGGTGCGCACACGCACACACACACACACACACACACACACACACACACACACACACACACTTGAGCATAGAGGCTCTATGAGCACGTGATCAGATACCGAAGGACCCCTGCATGACACAGTCACTCAGAAGCTTTCAAATTCTCTTTATTAAAAACCATTTTTTCTTTTGTAAAAACAAACACTTGGGGTCAGTTACACAGATCAGAAAAAATGATGACAATTTATATAAGACACTCAAAAAAATTCTAGTATTTTATGAGTCCAAACTTAAAGTAACTAGTAGCTCTGTTTTTCTCAAAAACTCACAAAATCTCTGGTCCAGTTCAAGTATAATCTTACAGATCACCGCCCCGGACTGTCCAAGAATGGGAACCCTGACCACTAACGGCTGCTGCTCATATCAACAAGTCTACCCAAGCCCTGGGAGTGCAACCTGGATCCACCAGGTGCTCACAGAGAGCACAGGAGAACACAGGCCTTCCATACACCCACTCAGGGTGCAAAGGAACCTTTTGTGCAAGGTAGCAACTGTTCATGAGTGACCTTGGGGAGGGACAGTTTTGAAATGATTGGCGAAACACTGAATAGAAGTTTTAAAAAAAGAAATCAATATTTTCCTGGTTGTCTTGGACACTGCATTGCTTGTAACACACATAGGGATTAAAAAGTGCAAGGACCATGCCAATGGAGTTATATAAAAATAAATATATATGCATATAATAAACACACAAATATAGAATTGTCTGTGACTTTAAACTGAAGGTTGTGACTGAAAGTAGAGACTGCCTTTTCTTCCTCCCTTCGGAGGACTTTCTCCAGAGTGCTCATAGGAATCTCAGTTTACAGTCTAAGCATCTCACCGCTTAGAACTGGGCCATGTGAATTTCCATAGAAATGCTGCCGGCATAGGAGCCAGTGGTGTTGGTGAGGTCTGTGTCACTCTGCTGGGAGATAGTGTGTCCCGCCTCTGATAATGTATAGGTCTAGCCTCTGATGGAGCTGTTAATGGATTTAGGGTTGTGGCCAACAGCTGTTCCCAGAAGTCAAAGGTTTTCTGAGAAATGGAAGAGACTTTGCTGATGACCACGGTGTGATGACTACAGTGTGTTGACCACGGTGTGATGACTACAGTGTGTTGACCACGTGTGATGACCACGGTGTGTTGACCATGGTGTGTTGACCACAGAGTGATGACCACAGTGCTGGGTTACCATCTGTGGAGTCCACCTGGGGAGTGGTAGAGACTGAGACACACTAGTCTTTACTCTTTGAGTACCACCTTCCTGAAGCTCCAACTTCCCATCACTCTTCTCCAGACTGGCCTGTCTCCCTCTTATCTTTGCCTTAACTCCTCTTTCATAGGTTCCAAAAGTTCTCCTCTGACCAGGAACCACAGGCCTCAAGGTTTATGCATGGCCATTTTAGGGTCTGCATTCATTTCCTTTCTGTGCCTTGGTTTCCTCACTGATAAAATGTTGGTGTTGAATTAGATCATCTGTCCATTCCTCTTCTATTTGTGCAGATTACAGAATGGCAATATAAGGGGGAGGGGGAGAGACAGGACCCCTGTCCAGTCTACTTGCCTTTACCTGGGAACATAAGTGGGCAACTTACACAGGCAAACCACCCAGATGGAGGTCACCTTCAGGGAGGCAAGTCTACTCATGGAGACCGCACCAGGCTCTCTCTGACCTTGGGTCCATTCTACGGCTCAAGTGGCACTCATGACTTCTACCACCCTTGTCCTAAGACCGTCCACTAAGACCCTTCAGCACACATGGGATGGGGGTGCTGATCCCACTGGGAATCAGGGATCTCTTCTTCCTAGCATTTTAGCATCCAAATCAGCATAAGCTGTTCCTCCATTCCCCAGAGTAGAGGCCCCAAGGGTGAATCAAGGTCAGATGTCAGTCCCTTGATCCTGAATCAGCCCGATTCATTGCAGAGGTCAGCATGCACCCTGGGCCCACACCAATTCCTCCTTTAGCTGTAGGGTGAAGATGTGGTAAAGTCAATCTATACCAACGTTACTGTCCTGACTAGAACAAAGCCAGACCCACCCTTAAATCAAGAATAAGTTTGGATTGATCTATCGGAGTTTCTGCAGTGTTGGATTCTTGGCTCCGCAGAATTAGTGTGATTTCACTTTAAGACATTAGACTGGTGGTTTTCTAGAATAACTGAGGATAAATGACTTTCTGAAAATAGGGGTGTTAAGGCTGAGCCTGTAGCTCAATTGGTAGAGTGTTTGCCTCTTTTTTGGAAGCCCTGGCTTTGTTTCCCAGCACCACGATGCCTATAGTCACAGCACTCAAGAGGTAGAGGCTGCAGGATCAGGAGTTCAAGGCCACCCAACAAGGCCATCCCTAGACTGTATGAGAATCAGCCTTAAAACAAAAACCCTCGGCTTTTGGGCTAGGCATATAGCTCAATGGTAGAGCACCTGTTTAGAATATACAATGTTCTGGGTTCAATTCCAAGCACTAGCCAAAAACTGAAAAAGGAAAGCAGCCTTTTCAAAATGGTGGGGTCCACTGGAGGATTTCCTAAAGAATGCTTCTACCTCTGCCAACTGGATCATTGGTGACCCCTCTCAAGACCACTGAACCTGACTCAGCTCCCTTGGGACACAGAAGCCAAATTGCAAGACCACTTCAGGTTCACTGAAGTGACTCTCTCCATCCAGGGCTTCTGTCAAACTTTTTCCTTGTACGACCCAGCCTTGCTTGACTGACCTACCATAACCAATCAAAAATTTGAACACAGTGACAATCCCTGAGAAGTTGGGCTTTATGAAAAGGAAATGAACTTTGGCACAGAAGCGATAGGTGAGAGGAAGAAAGGAAAATAAGCTAAAAGAAACAGCCCACAGGAAGCTGGTCACCCTTGGTGGGCAGGACTCAGAAGGGTGAGTTGGCTCCTGGAGACACTCCGGGGTGTTTTGCTCGTCTCCGGGAACGAGCCCAAGCACCATGTCCTGCCTGGCTCTCCTCTGGTCTCAGTTCTGTCGCCGAGGCCAGGCTGGCTTCCCATCCACCTTCCAGAGACAGTGGACCTGGCAGCAACCGTGTCAAAGCTTTCTCCTCTCGAAGTGTGGCACGATCCCACCGTCCTCCGGGCTTGGACTGCTTGCCCCCTCTGTCTCCTTCAGGCCTTCCTCTGCCAGCTGGGACAAGTACTTCTATGGAGGAGAGAGGGACAATGCAGGCAGAGAGATGTCAGTGGTGGTGGTGGTGGTGGTGGTGGTGGTTTGTGTGTGTGTATATGTGTGTGTGAGAGGGGGAGGGGGAGAAACACAGAGAACCCTTTTCTAACACTGTGGCAAACAGGGCCATGCCTCCCATCTCTTGTGTATCTTAGGGCAACAGGACCCCACTATATTTACAAACAATGTAAGTATCTTGTGGGAAAAGTAGAAAGGACAGATACTGACCACAGCAATCATCCCCATCCCTTCTTGCTTGCCAAGCACTTGCTAACTGCCCGGCTTACACTAACTCAATCCTCGTGACAACACTACCTATTTTCCAGTTGTGGGGGGGACTGAAGATGACAGCATGCCCTCTCTCCAGTGTGTGTGGGGGACTGAAGATGACAGCATGCCCTCTCTCCAGTGGGAGGGAGGGGACTGAAGATGACAGCATGCCCTCTCTTCAGTGTGTGTGGGGGACTGAAGATGGCAGCATGCCCTCTCTCCAGTGGGAGGGAGGGGACTGAAGATGACAGCATGTCCTCTCTCCAGTGGAGGGGGGGGACTGAAGATGACAGCATGCCCTCTCTCCAGTGTGTGTGGGGGACTGAAGATGACAGCATGCCCTCTCTCCAGTGTGGGGGGACTGAAGATGACAGCTTGCCCTCTCTCCAGTGTGTGGGGGGGACTGAAGATGAAAGCATGCCCTCTCTCCAGTGGGGGGGGGACTGAAGATGACAGCATGCGCTCTCTCCAGTGTGTGGGGGACTGAAGATGACAGCATGCCCTCTCTCCAGTGGGCGGGGGGACTGAAGATGACAGCATGTGCTCTCTCCAGTGTGTATGGGGGACTGAAGATGACAGCATGCCCTCTCTCCAGTGTGTGTGGGGGACTGAAGATGACAGCATGCCCTCTCTCCAGTGTGGGGGACTGAAAATGACAGCATGCCCTCTCTCCAGTGGGGGGGGGGACTGAAGATGACAGCATGTGCTCTCTCCAGTGTGGGGGGGACTGAAGATGACAGCATGCCCTCTCTCCAGTGGAGGGGGGGAAACTGAAGATGTCAGCATGCCCTCAGAGTTGTGATTGGCCATGGCCAATAAGCCAGCTGGGGCTGGCTGGTGTTGGGGGTATTTGGGATCAGTGCTATAAGAACAGATAGGGGAAGACCTGACTATGTTGGAGCAGCAAGAACAATGTAAACTTGACTGGTAGTTATAAAGGGCCAGGTGCAGTTCAGTGGTCAAGTGTGCAGTCTCAGCTAACTGATGTCCTGGGTTCAAATCCACTGCCTCTGCAGGCAAGCGACTGAATGTCCTAACATCTGTGAAGTGAGGATAACCATGGCAACCTCACAAGCAGTCGGGGGAGTGGGGCAGTGTTTGCTATAAGTGGAAAACTGACAAATGTCTCACAAAGCACCCGGCATAATGCCTGGCACTCGGTAAATACTCAAGAATGTCAGACTTTCTCATGAACTGAACCTGCTGTAGGATTGGGAGAGTCCCTAATCTCCCCCCTACCCCAGAAGACAACTAATCTGTTAAGTGAGAGCGATGGTATCTCCCTCACCCTCCACCTGTTGTGAAATTTTAGCTTTGAGAGGTGGGTGCAGTCTGACTTGGAGACAGACCCCTAGCAGATGCCTGTGGGTGAGGCTGCTGCCCAGCTTCTCCTCTGCCAGATTCAAGAATACTGAGTGGATGAGTACCCTGCGCGCGTGTGTGTGTGTGTGTGTGTGTGTGTGTGTGTGTGTGTGTTCT
Organism: Cricetulus griseus; assembly: GCF_003668045.3. Classification (NCBI taxonomy): domain Eukaryota; kingdom Metazoa; phylum Chordata; class Mammalia; order Rodentia; family Cricetidae; genus Cricetulus; species Cricetulus griseus. Next base: position 7,697,852 of record NC_048596.1, read on the forward strand.
TCCTTGGGCTTGAAACAACCTTCATTCCCAGTAAGGCCTACACTTGCTGTACCAGATCACTCCTGTGGGTTCACATAGAGCCGTGACCAGCAAGCAATGAAGCTGTACTGAGTGAGGCACCTTCAACCTGTCCCTGCCTCTCAGGGCATCCCTGACCACCTCCCCCGCCACCCCACCCCAAGGCTTCCCGATGCGTCTAACTCAAGTTGCCTGACTTGAGTTAGACAACGCCTGCTGTGTGGGTCTCACTTTTCACACAGGCACTTTGGAGTGAAGTAGGAGAAGCTATAGAGGCGGAGGCATTCTGCCAAGGCCCCTGACAGAAGCCCCATCTGAGGTGCGGTGACAGAGACTCCTGGCTCCCTGACAGGTACACCAGGGACACTTGAACTGAGCTTGGACAGTGTGAGGTATGAGGCAATGTCTGTGCCCAGTGTATCTAGGGACCACAGGGGTGGTGCTGGCCTGCTGTGAGAATGGGAGGTAGCCTGGACTTTGACCCTACAGGCCTTGAACACCGAGCAGGCCACCACCCTGGAAAAACAGGCAGCCTCTGAATTCTTCCTGACTCTCTTAGTGATAATGAGCTTGAACTCTGGGATTTCCTTGGGGACTATATAATTCCACTAAGAAAAGACTGAAAATCTCACACTGAGGAATTAGACATTCCCAGAAAGACTGTTAAAATGAAGACTCTTGGCCTTTGTATGTAGCTCAGTGGTATTTGTCTAGTATGTACAAAGCTTTGGGTTTGATCTTTAGCACAATAAAATTTTAGAAATGAGTTCCTGGGCCAACACTAGAAAGAAAAGCAAGCAGGGGATTGGTAGGCTCAAATAAGATGCATGTTTAAAAGATGCCTGCTAACTCAGTGGAAAATCAGCACCAGGTACCCCCATGACCCTTTCAGCCTGCAAACAGTCTAAGAAGAATGATGAAGTCTTTGGGTTGGATGACCATCCCCAAGTAGCTCTGCAAAGCCCAGTCTCAAGTCCCTGCTCTGGTCAAACCAGGCCCACATTCTCTTTCCTCCCAGGGGAGACAGCACATGTGTCTGCTGTAAACAGCTGCTCCTTAGAGGGATATCAGGAGGCTTAAATGACTTGTTTGGGCACAGCCAAACATTTAAGTCTCTTACATGTGGGAAGCCAGGTTGGGGCACCACAGGCCTTAGTTTTGAAGATTAATTTTAGTGGTGGTGAAGTCCCCCTCTCCCCCCCCCCTGCAGCTACTCTGCATAGCCTGGAGCAAATCCTACAGCTTCCCTTTGTGTTTCAGTTTCCTCAATGATAAAGCAAACTCAAGATTCTTAACTCGATGTTCACAACAATCATCTCAAGAATGGTCTTAAATTACATGGTACTGCTGCACCCCCCATACGTGACCTAGTGCATGTACTCCAGAACTCCAATCTAGGCAATCTAGTTCACATTCCTGCTTAAGGACCACTAGGTTAGAACCCGCAAAATGTCTCAGTGGGTAAGGGAGAGGGCCTCCAAAACCGTGGGCCTGCGTTTGATCCCTGGAACTTAATGGTGGAAGGAAAGAACCAAGTCCTGTAAGTTGCTCTCTGACCTCCACATACATGCTATGGTATGGTGTGAGTATATATATATATATATATGTGTGTGTGTGTGTGTGTGTGTGTGTGTGTGTGTGTGTGTGTACATGTGTGTGTGTGTGTACATATGTGTGTGTGTGTGAGTGTGTATGGAAGCCAGAGGTTGATATTAGGTCTCTTCCTCTGTCACTCTCCACCTAATGTTTTGAGGCAGTCTCTAAGTGAACCTGGAGCTCACTGATTTGCTAGACTACCTGGCTGGTGAGCTCCAGAGATCTTCCTGTCTCTGCCTCCCCAGTGCTCCCAGGATTATAGGCATGCATCACCATGCCCAGCTTTCATGTCATTGCCACAGATCCAAATGCAGGCCTTGGTGCATACGTGGCAAGCTCTTTATTGCCTGATCCATCTCCCTATCTCTAAAGATTCTGACAGTAAACACGCAGTTGCCTTGAAGTGCTCAGACTCCACCCCCACCCCAGCAAATGAAATCCATGTAAAACCCAGAGTGTGCCGGGACTTAATCATGAAAGCTACATTCAAATTAGGCATAGACATTGCCTCAGCTCCTCGCACTGTCCAACATCAACTCAGGTTTTCCTGGTGTACCTGTCAGGGAGCCAGGAGCCTCGGCCACAGTCATCTCAGACGGGGTTTCTGTTGGGGGCCTTGGCAGGATGCCAGTTATTAGCATGCTCATTGATTTTTATGATGCTTTAGAAAACCAATTAACGTCTCTGGGATAGAAAGAAATTCATCTTACAGCTGATAGAGTCTCCTGCTCAATTTGAGACACTGCTTTTCCTAACTGGTGTAAACTGGTCTATCAGGCTGAGGATGTGACCAGTGTATCTAAAGGCCCAATCCCCAGTGAAACAAAGAATAAACACAAAAAGCTGGTATTTACTAATAAAGGCATCCTGGGGTGAATGAAATATGGAGTTTAGTGCATTTTATAAGTGACATTTTAATATAATGCATTGCTTAGTTATTTCCTTTACCGCTGGTCTTCTATATGCAACTGGAACCTACAAGGGATTTGTCTGCATCTGTTGCTGTTGTATCCACATGCCTAGAACAGTTCTGCATCTATGCGCTGCCTGCGACAATAATTTGTTGCACTATCTGAACATTTGAATCGGCAAAACTGAGATTTTTATTCCAGCAAAAAAGGTTATCTGCATGGAGAAAGAGAAAAGGAAATGCCCATAGCTGAAGTACCCAGGCCTGGCTGAGAGGGCCAGCTGTACGTATGTCAGGAGAATACGGGCAGAGATTGAGCTGTGCTCCACCGTGCTGGGGGTGGCAGGTGTTTAAAAGGCCACTGGAGTGCTGTAAGTATAAAGCAGAGTTGATGCTCCAAGAGCCCTGAGGTGAAGCCAGCCTGTGGGACAGCGCAGTAGGGTCAGCTGTTCTCCATGTGGTGGGAGGAGGTTTCAGTTTACAAGAAGCCTGTCTAAAAGGAATGCTCGGGGAATAAAAAGTTCCTACGGGCTTGAAGATGGAAGTTCAAGGCAGAGGCAGGTGAGGCCCAAGACTTCTGGCTGCTGGCATGGGAATGGAGAGGGGGAAATCTCACAAGCTGTGCAGCAAGGAAGGCGAGCGGTTACCTGTAGGTTTCTGTAGTGGACAGTACTGCGGCAGTGGCTCACTTTGGCTGCCTCCTCGCTCGTGTAGAAAAGGCCACACAGCTTGCAGTAAAAGCCAGTCCTGGGAACCACGAACTCCACTCCTGGGGAAGGGTGGGGAATGGACAGACAGCGTTAGGAAAGTGGTGAGGGACCCCATGGTCCTCACCTCATTTGCTGTTGACTTTGATGGTTATCATCGATTCTTTCAGCTTCACCTCACTGTCCACGTTTACAGTATAGCCACACAGAGAAAGTGCCTAGCCCATTCACAGGCGGCTGTGAATGTCAGGGATGCGCTGCAAGCAGGGTGGAGGGCACCCAGCAACGACGGCTCAGTGTCCCGCCTTTCATGTCTGAGTCCATGAACCTGCCTCTGAGGAGAAGGGAGGAAGGTGTCTCTAGTTTTCTAAGGATTTCATGTCTGCTTGGATCTGGGAGCAAGAGTATAGAAAAATTCTCTTTAGGACCATTTTTACTAAAGACACATAAAACTAAATAAAAGAGGGAAATTTACTCGCTCACTGTAATGCAAACATATTTTTTTTCCATGTGATTTGTTGTAGACCAGGCTGGCCTCAAACTCACAGACAACCATCTGCTTTGGCCTCCTGAGTGCTGGTAGCTAAGCCTAGGTACTACACGCATGTACTCAGGTCCTACATGGTGGACTGGAGTCTTCCCTGTGTAAGCAGAACACAGCAGCTGAGGGGGGGGGGTGCTGCCCATTTCCCTTAATGGTGCAATCTGGGGAACTGCACTGAAAGGAGACAGGGAAGGTGCTCACTGAGAGGAGGAGAGGCAGCCGTTCCTCGGGCCCTGAGCCTCCTAACCACAGCCCCGCCCTCCTCTTCCTTCACTTTGTGCTCTCCATGCAGGAGATCCTAAACTTGTAAATAGAACTTTCCTTTACATCTCAATAACAAACATTAATAACAATATAACAACAACAATAATAAATGGAAATAATTCATGGAGAGTGGTGGCTCCGAGGGCGGACAGGAGAAGCAGTCCTCTAGCCCAAAGCTCCATACTTCAGCTTGGAACCTGGGCTGTCTCTCTGCTGTGCAGCTGTCTGCCTGATGTCTGATGTCCTCAAAGCACTCAGCGTTCAGCCACAACCCCGGAAGTGAGAGGATGTCATTCAGTCTAGCTGTCCCAAGGGGCTGAATGTCCCTCTCCTTCCCCTCTACTCCTCTTACCCTCCACGCAGAGAATGAACACATGGCTCCACTTGGCCAAGGGGGGGCAGGTGAGGAGTGAGCTCCAGGCTTCTGATGGGGAATAGGCATCAAGCAAGGCCTACCCCCTCTTTCTTCTGTTGTTAGAAAACAGCTGTGTGCTGGCTGCTGCTCTCCAGAGACACAATGCAAGAGAGAAAGGTACTGCTGGGAAAGAACTCTGGTCAGAGCCCTGACTCTGTCCTGTCCCATATCCTACACGCAGCAGGGTGCAGCTGGGCTGTACCAGAAACATATCCCTGGGGATTCCAGTGTAAACCAGGCCGTAGACTCCTTGTCACTATCCTGGGGTCCCCAGGAGGAGGGTAGCCACCTCAGGGGAGTCCAGAGAAACTGAAGCAGGAGCCAAATTGTGCAGCTGTGGCTCCTTTCAACCAGAGGGTTGCAGCTACCATCTGTGGGGTTGTGTGTGAGATGTCACTTGCGCAAAGTCTCCTGCCATACCATGGAAAACAAAACCAAAGAGCGTGGAAGCCACAGTAATAGGGGAGTGAGGTGGCACTTTGGGTGGTGCAGGCCCCGCGCTCCTATTTAAGCTGTGACCTCAGAGGCATTGTTGGACTTCTCTGGACTGAGTTTTCTCATCTGTAAACTAGGAAGAACAATGCCACACACAGCGTTGTGAGGAAGCACCTGTCACTTTGCGTGATGCTCAGGAAGACACTGGTTTAGGAGCATAGAAACCAAGCATCCAAGCACTGGGCTTCACCTACTCTCTGGCCCTTCCCAAGGCTGCTGGAGAGCCACTTCCATGACTTGGCAGTAACTTTCTTCCCAGGCCCTACCCAGTGGGTTGGGTCACTATCGGTAATCAAAAGACAGCATTAGGGAAAGATGAGTAGAGGCAGGAGGATCTTAAACAACAGTGCCACCCAGGAGTTGTGAGGGCACCACAATGGCAGCCACCACTCCCTTAGGAAGCCCAAATGCAGGGACCAGAGCAGAGCAGCATGGAGAAGCACCGCCATAGCATGGTGGGATCAGAAGCCACTGGAAGCTCCATCTCTTCAGGGTTTATTAAGTACTGTTATTAGAGCAGCATCTGCCTCCTAATGATAGCTCCTGGCACGGATAATTATGACTCTGTCATCCTAGTAAAGCCCATGTTGGAGAGAGGGGGAGCTCACTTTTTGCCAGCCATGCTATTTGGTTATCGTACGAGCAGGCCTTGGCAGGCTCACACTGGCTAGAGTCACAAAGTGCTGGCCTGAATCACAAGCGCCCGCCTCCAGCCATGAACACCCCCGTCCCTGACAACAAGACTGACCTCCATTCTCCCAGTGGGGTGCCCTGTCCTTGGCATCCTGTATTTTACCTCTGTGCTCTCCACAGGGACCGGAATGTTGTCTCTCATGTTTCTAGAAATCTTTCTGTAGTAGTGACCAATCCTGGAGTGTAAAGGGTTTGCAGCCCCAATGAGAAGCAGCACAGTGGGCCTCAGTGAATTCCAAACAACCCATCAGCCCTTCCTAAATTCCTGCTACTGGAAGGCACTAGGACCCCACATCCTCAAAATAAGTCTACACAGAGGCCTTTTACTAGCATCATAGAGATAAAGAGCCCAAAGCAAAGAGGTTAAATAAGTTACTGCTTGTCACCCAGCCATCAGCAGCAGAGATGGGATTTGAACTCAGGATTAAGAGGCCATAGTCTGTGCCCTTACTGAAGGGCAGATGGCAGTGTGGCCAGGGAACAGACATCCCATGTTCTTGAACTTGATGTGTGACCTTGAGAAAGTCTCTATGGTCTCCTCCCTTGTCAAACACAGAACACAGTAGCATCCATTCCTGGAGGGTATGAGGGTATAGAGACCAATGAGCTATTGGCATTCTAGGCTAATGAAGATAATCTGTAATAGTCCAAGCTGCAAACAACCTCAATGCCCATCGCCAGGTAGACAAACAAACAGAGTGTGATATACCCAAATCTACAAAACAGTACAGGTGCATACGTGTATCAAAACAGACAAGCCACACTCTTTGCATATGTGTCCTTCATTGTATGCCAATTACACTCTAATATAGCCCTTTATAAAAACAAAGTCAGATGTCATTTTCCTCCTAACAGGTTGGCAAAGATTAAAAACTGATAATCTGGATTTGGCAAAGAGTTAAGGAATGGGAATTCGCCCTGGAGGTAGCACTGAAAGCTGTTATCCTCTTTTCAGAGTGCAATTTAGTTGCAATTATAACATTTTCAATGCCAATATATATGGCCCAACAGTACACAGTGCTGGGCTAGCAGCCCGTCTCACAGAAATGCTGGCATGCGCACAGAGGGAGCCAAACCAGCGCATATGGGCAGCAGCCGAAGACAAAGGCTCAGAATTTGAATTCTAACAAACACCAGGCTCGCTCAGGAGCCTCATGACCGCAGCTTAGGTTTCCTACCTGTAAAATAGGGATTTAAAATACCACTGTTTCTTCCATGTTTGGAGAGTACTCAATAATGCATACCAAACACTATGAAAACTGAGTGGTGACAGAGGACAATTCATAAAAGCTTAGCTGTTACCGCATGTTCACAATGGAAAGACAACAAACGAAACTACTTCAGTGTCCACCAGTAAAGCATCGGCAGCTAATGATGCAGATTTTAGGAAGGGGTATTTGCAGTGTTTTAAAAGCTCTCTCTGTGCCGACTCAACTAGATCCCTAAGACCTGCTGCTACAGAGTATGGAGTGTATGGGAGAAAAGTCATGGTGAACACGACAGCAACCACCCCTGAGGTGGGGAGGGATGATTAAGACCACTAGTGTTGACTTTATATGGTCTGTTTTTTTAATTTGTTATAATAAGAATTAACGCTGTCTATAGTGAAAAGCAATAATGTCAAGACATGTATAAGGAAGCAGGATTCACTCTTAATTTTTGCTGTGTCACTTGGTTCCAAGTTCCCACTTGAGACTTGTTACACTCTCAGTTCCCTTGGGGCCCACGGCACAGCACCATGTGATCCAGTAAGTGTTTGCCCAAATGGAGCTTCTGCAAGGCAGGTTCTGCGACATCGGTGTCCAGAGTTTGAAGTGCCTCAGAGCATCGTGATTCATTCAAGGTCTGCCTTTCATTTTTGAAATATTTGTGTTAGGAGGGCCAGGGAGACAAATCAGTGCTAAGAGCACTTGCCCACAAGCATGAAGACCTGAGTTCTAATCCCAGGCATTCATGTAAAATCCTGAAACCTCAGCCTTGGGACTCTGTCTCTACAGGCAGGTCCCAGGTCTTAGCTTGCCACAGCCCAACATGGTGAGGTGAGCTCCTGTCTCAAGGGGAAAACATGGGGAAAGCTAGAAGAGGGTCTATCTGACACCTCACTCTGGACTCCATATCACATGCATAGACACATATGCAAAAACAAGCACACACACAAACACTTTACATATGTCAATTTTGTTTTGAGAGATACTATGCTGCAAGTTTTTTTCTTAAGAACAAGATTTGTCATTTTTCAAATCTATTTCTATAAAAATGACATATGAGAGTAAGAAAGAGAAGACGAGTAACAGAAGCGTGGATGGAAAGGCCACGCCTGCACGTGAGTGTGTCTTCCCTGGGTGACTCTAGGGTTCTAGTGTGTCCTTGTGACACTTTCTTAAGACACACTTCCCAAAACATCCCCTCTGAAATCTGTTCCTCCCTTATCCCTCTACTCTCCCATCTTCTAGAGTCAATGCAATGATCACGGACCTCAGTCCAGGAGAGTCTCACTGGTGTGAACACCACCGCCACACTCACTGGTGTGAACACCACCTCCACACTCACTGGTGTGAACACCACCTCCACACTCACTGGTGTGAACACCACCGCCACACTCACTGGTGTGAACACCACCGCCACACTCACTGGTGTGAACACCACCGCCACACTCACTGGTGTGTATCACCGCCACACTCACTGGTGTGAACACCACCGCCACACTCACTGGTGTACACGACTGCCACACTTTCATAATAAAAAACCCACCTACAGGTCCAACCCCCTGCTACTGATGAGGAGACTAAGGCTCAGGGAGGCAAGACTTGTCTGGAGATGCAAGAACATCCACAGACTGATGGACAAGGGCCTCAGTTTCTGTGCCATGTACCTCTATCAACTTTGGTGCACTCCGTGGCCTCAGAGAAGCAGATTTTTGAGGAGAAATGTCGTATAGCATTATTCTGAGACACGCAGGAAGATGGCAGCAAAAGGGGTTCATTTTAGTTGCACTTGGGAGGTAGCTGGGCTTCTGTTCCCTGCCTAAACAAGACCTAATGGGGAAACAGGCCTTTCTTGGCCGAGTCTTACTGTTGTGCTATTCACGGTTGGGTCATGTGGGTATTAGGTCTACCTCGGGAGCCTGAAAGTGTAAGAAACTTTACCACTGTGCAGATCTGGGTTATTGCATCATACCTTAAAAACAATCACAACACGATGGCAAAAGCCCTCTTGAGCTTCTCCAAGTCACTTTAGAACTGTCATTTCCTGGAGCTGAAATTCAGGAAGGACTGTGAATTTCACCTACCTAGAGGAATGCTAAGCTCACTGAACACATCCTCTGGTTCCCAGGAAGGCAAAGAAAGGGGCTCTTTCAGCTCTGCTTCCGTGAATTCTGGTGATCTCACATCCAGAGTTTTCATTTCCATGTACCTGGAGTTTTCTGCAAAACATGAGCCCATGGGGTGGAGGATGGGGACAAACCACAAACCACACACACACACACACACACACACACAGAGAGAGAGAGAGAGAGAGAGAGAGAGAGAGAGAGAGAGAGAGGCTAATGAAACACACAGCAGTCCTCAAAGAGTCCCTGTAATTCTATCCCCTGCACTGTGTGATTGGGAATTGTCCCTTGGACTGCTTTAATCACGTGAGGCTGGGGCTGCTAATTAGAACCAAAGTGTTATAATTAAGAGCCTTTTCCACTGCCAAAAAAAATGCCACACGCAATAAAACTTGGCATATCTTTGCACTTGGCAGAGGGGGATGGCTTGGTAATGCCTTCACTTGGATGATCTGCCCTCCATTACCCCCAATCAGCATCACTCCCTCTCTGCAGGCAGAAGAATACTTAAAGGGCAGAAACTGCTGACATCCACCAAGACTAGCCAGAAAGGCAATGCCGCTCTTATCCACACTTGTGAAGCAACACTATTAAACATACAATTCAAATATTGCCTAAGTTAAAAGACCCTTGAGACCAGCATATGTTGAGACCCATGCCACAAAATAAAAGGGGCTCAGTTGGAGAAAGGTGAAAATGTCCGTGCTTTTTATGTGTGCCTGCTCTAGATGGGACAGGCCTCTCTGTTTCTCTAGCAACAAGCAGGCTGATCAAGGCTGTTTCCATGGAGACGCAGATCCCGGCAGGTGAAACACACACTCAGGTCAGCTTGACATGGAGGAAAGCCCAAGCCTCTGGCCACCCACAGGCTTGTGCTACCCACAGGCTCTGGGTTGAGATGTGTCCTTTCCATCCTTCCCCTGTATTTTCTGCTTCATGGGTTTCACTCCGGCCTCGGTAGTGCCGGAAGCTTTCTATAAAATGAATCTGTAGTTATTTTCACTGTAAGAGTCTTGAGGACTGCTTGCCCTCCCTCCACCCCCCCCTTCCCCAGCTCTGGATGGATCTGTTTCCATCTGGCAGAGGAGCCAGGGCTTAGCCCATTTTAGACTCCTCAGTTCATGATGTCACAGAGCTGAGCATAGACACAACATCACCTCCGGTGGAGGCCGACTTGTTCCTGGGATGAGTCCCGTTCCACTATCTGACCCTGGAGAAAAACAGATCTGAGGTGGTTAGAAGGGAAGCAAGCCAAGCCCTTTAGCAAAGCCCCACTTTTTCCCTGTGTGATCTTCTCTCACCTGCCTACCTCCACACCATCAAATAAATAAATAAATAATAAGTAATTGGGGCCTCCACCGTTCAGGAAAGGGCAGCAAGCCATCAAAAAGAACCCAAACTTTAAAAAAAAAACAAAAAACAAAAACCTCAACCTGATCTTAGATGCCTGTGCCAAAGTGGGACCCCCATATTAGCGCAGAGAAATCGTGTCTATCTCAAGTTGCTTCTCAGAACTCAGATGGCTCCTGTTGGATTTCTTTTACACCATCTGCCTGAAAGCTCTAACAGTCTAAACCTGCCTTCAAAGGCTTGCTTCTGTACATGACTTCTGCCTCGGCTTTAGAGTAAGTTGGAAGCTCCCATACGTCTGTTCCAGTCTGCACATGCCCACATGTCCTGAGAGAAGCAGTGATCCGTCCAGTCCGCCCAACCACCCGTGGAGGAAAGGAAGGTAGTTACCCTCGGTCAATGCGCCTTGGCAAGCCTGGCCTTGGAAGTCGCTTTCAGTAGGGGGGCTGGCTTTCTCTTCCAGGGGGCTGACTTCATGAGCCCCATCTTCAGGGGACCCCCTGGTCTTGGTGTCATCGAGAAAAGGGCTGGACTGCCCGGCCCTCTCATCTGCTGGCTGGAGGGAAGACATTTGCTGGGCTGCAGGGGCCAGACGCACATCTGAACCCTCCGCTCCTCTTGCCTCCTTCTCATAGCAATCTGAGACCTCCAGTGAGAGGCCTGTCGCGCATTCAGCTGGCTTCCGCTCAGCATCCAGATTTAGGCCAGGCATCTCCACGTCCGTGTCATTGGGACAGCTTGTAGAAGTAGATGGCAGTTGTCTGGGCAGTGTGTGCCTGATTTCTGCACCCCCATTCCCGATGGTCTCCCCCTGATTGGTGAAATCTTTGGCCAAGTCCAAACCTAAGGTGGCTGTCACACAGGAAGGCATTTCAGGGAGGATTTTGTCTTTCTGGACGACGGGCATAATTTCTTCCAGCTCTGGAATGTCCGGTTCCATGATAAAATCTTCTTCCCCTACTTCGTCCACTGTGACCAGCTCCTCCATGTTTGTGGGGTACCAGCTGTCCCCCTCGGCCTCACTTCCACTCTCCCAATCTTGTTCCTGTATGAGGATGTGGAGAGGGAGTCAGAGGGTGGCTGATAATATTCACCCAGAAGCTGTATACCCTGGGCTAGATGAGCCCTTGGCAGGAGAGAGCTGAGTGTTAGTCTCCTTGGGAAGCATTTGCTAGGTACTTAGGTCATGTGAGCCCCTCAAGTCTTACTTCATGCATTGACTCGCAGGACATCGTACAAACCACACAGGCTTCAGAATAAGCCCCGATCTGCTGTGCCTAAAGTGACACGAATTCCCTATTCCTGATACAGAATAGGTATTTGGTAAATATTTTTGAATGAATAAACTGTAAATGTCAAACAACACTTAGCAGAGCTGTTTCTGTGTATGTATGGCATCACTAAAGATGATGGAAAACAAACAAACAAAAAACCGCTCACAACCATCCTCCAAACTCCCTGTCTCTCAGCAGAGGTGCAACTCACATTTGCCCTCCTGTGCTTTTCCCTTGGCATTCCCAGCAGCCTACGGCTTGGTACACAGATTCAGGAGGGTGGTTTCCCCTGACCGGAAAGGCATGAAGCTGGCTACCAGCCAAGGACATTTCTTTTGCCTGTGGAAGCCCAGCCCAGGAGGACGGTAATTGGATTTTGATTTTTCACTAAGTAAAAATAATCTTTATAAAATACAGAATGCCTTGTTAATCTCGAGGTCTGGGCCTGCTTCAGTCAGGACTCCAGCTTGAGTACTTGTGTCCCTGACCCACTAAGGGACCTGCTTATTTTGGGAGCCTGGCTCTGAAGCCTGAGTCTTTTTTTGGGCATATGTTTTCTTTTAGCAGCACAGCCAAGTCACTGGAGAGGAAGGCAGAGCCCAGGCATGTGGCTAAAGACCTCCCCAGTGAAGACATCTAAAGACCGCCACAAATCCATTCCCTGAGAAAGCTCGAGGCCACCGGAGGAAGCTCTTCTGGAGACCTGCACACATTCCATGCAGCTCTGGCAGGCAGGCGTAACCGACTCCTATGACTGAGTCCTTGATGCAAATATATGATGCCACCAACAGGACAGGGACAGATTTACCTTCCTCGTCCTTGTGTTTTCTGGATCAGAGGACTCAGCCGCTTCCTGCTGTCGAGGGCCTTCTTCCATGCCATCCTGCTCCTCCGTTCCAGCCTTACAAGGGAAGAACAGAACAAACAAGACTAAGAGTGAGCGGAGGCAGGAGAATGAGGGAATGCAGAGAGAGAGGCAGGTCTACATGCTTCTCCCCTGGTCCCTCTCAGTGCTGGGGAAACTGAGGCTCAGAAAGGAGTTGTTTACTCAGTCAGACAGACAGACAGACAGACAGACAAACAGACAGACATTTTGAAAGCTGGCCCATTGGCTTCCAGGGGACAGAAATTCATGGCACCCTGAGGGTTTGTAGTGAAGGTGACTATAAGAAGCTAAAAGTGACCTAACTTGGTCAGGCAAGACCCTGGCCACTGTGGTGACACTGTCCCCCGCCCACACACAGCCAGTGCTGTGAACCAAGTACACTCCTTTGCCTTCCTCCTTACTGCCCTTTTCCCTTACGTTAAGGTCCTCAGTGACCCACATCTAGGAAACAGCAACTGAAAGCAGGTGTTTGGTTTGAGAATTAGGATTGCTAGATAGCAACCGGGAGCAGCGATCTGTAGTCCACACAGTACTTCTACAATCTTGAGGTTACTGTGTGTGTGTGTGTGTGTGTGTGTGTGTGTGTGTGTGTGTGTGTGTGTACTCACACCCATGGAGGCAAAAGACATCAGATCTTATGGAGCCAAACAAGGGTCCTCTGCAAGAGCAGTGTGCACTCTTAACCACTGACCCTCTCACCAGCCCTCAAAGCTACACTTTAAATGATTACATAAATACCCACATAAACTCCTGAACTGGCCTTCTTGGCCTCATTTGACTAAAATATTACCAATGTGATCCTTTGTAGAAAAGGCTTTGGGGCTGGAGAGATAGCTCAGAGCAGTTAAGGGCACTGGCTGCTCTTCCAGAGGACACAGGTTCAGTTTCCAGCACCCATGTGGGGCTCACGGTGTCTGTAACTCTAGTTCCTAGAGATATGATGCCCCCTTCTGGCCTTTACAGACACCAGCCATTGCAAGTGGTATGCAAAAATTAGGTGCAGGCAAAAAAAAAAAAAAAAACATACATATGAAACAAATAAATAAAAACTTCTAAAAGAAAAGTCTTGCTAATTCTCACTTTAGAAGTTTAGAAGTTTCTAGAGTTTACTCTCCCATCACTTAGCCCTTGCTCACCAAGCTGTCTGGGCTTCTTTGGAATAGGGTACACTGTATTTTACCAACATCCTTGGCTGAAATTGGCTCAAGGTCAAGGTTCTGATTTTAATTACTTGCAAGCAGACACACACACCCTTAAGCTGATAAGAGCCAACTGGAGCAAGAGCTGGGGGCTGACTGGTATAACTGGTTAGTACTGGACAGTTGAAGCAGGAAGATCCACTCTGAGCTTTCCTCCAGTCTTCTATGTGCAGAGCAAAAGCAACTGCAGCTGTCCTTCCAGCCACCAGAGCCAGCTCCCACCAAATGATGGCCACTTACATTGCTGGTGTCTTAATCTTGAATACATTATCCCGGCCCTTTCTAATGGAAATAAGCTACTGTTCCTGCAGACATGCTCCTGGTCAATAGCGCAAAGCATCCCATCCATTTCAAGCTTGGAGAGCTAAGGGCAGCCTTGATGATGTAGCCAGAAACCCCTTCGCCAGAAAATCCTCTGAAAAAGGGGCAGTGGGGGGGGGGAGCTGGGGCTTTCTGGTTTTCTCTTTGCCCTGTGAACAGCTCTAGGTGAGAAGGGCACATTCTGAGGAACAGACAAACAGAATCCATACCCAGCTCCCCCACCTCTCAGACCAACGCAGTGAGTGGGTCTCAACAGTGGTGAGTGGGTGTCACCACCACAGAGCCAGGAAATCCTGCTCAGCTACGATCTCTTTTCTGATCTCCACCCTCCACACAAATCTATTTTCTACAAAGCCATCCAAAAAGATCCCCTTAAAACGGAAAAAGAACCACACCCCCACCCTCCCATGCACTTTCTCCTCAGAAGATTTATTTACTTCCCCTTTCAGTGAAGTCTGAGAATCTTTACTCTGTACATGAGGGCCTGCATGATGCAGGGCTCCTGTGTACCTCCCAGTACATTCGTGTGGTATTCAGTTCCAGCCACACTGGCCTCTAGACACACAGGAGCCTTTGCAAATGCTGTTCCCTCTGTCTGGTCTCCTTCTCACTCCGCAGACATGCAGCCTTCCTTCGAATCTCCCCAGGGAGGCCTTGAACCCATTACAGTTACTGACATCATCTCATAGCTCTTGGAGCTTAGCGTCACCCAGATGCTCTTCTGTTCATCTGAAGAGTGACTTGGCCTTTCCACGGTGTCCCAGAATGCTAGGGTCTCTGAACCAACTGAGCAGGAGTGGTTTTTCTATTTATTCTTCTAGATTATTTTAGTCCCCCCCCCAAATCCCCGGGTTTGTCTTCTACAAGTCTCTAGCCATGTGAGACTTATAGTTCATACTACCCATTTTCATGTGTGTGTGTGTGTGTGTGTGTGTGTGTGAGCGCACATGCACATGGTGACCATACACATGTGTGTGCACGTGTTTGTGTCCAGACACATATATGCATGCATGCATTAGAAGACAACTCAGGTATTGGTCCTCATCTTCAACCTCGTTTTGGGCAAGGCATCTTTGTTGTTTGCCACAGTACCACACTTGCTGGCTCACAGGCTTCCAGAGATTCTCCTGTCTACACCTCCCATCCTATCATAGGAACCCTGTGATTATAGACTACATCCCCCTTTACCTGCATTCCAGAGACATGCTTGCAATGAAAAAATGCACCCATTGAGCCACCTTCCCCACCCTGGACTTTTTTTTAAGGCATGGGAGACTCCATGAAGATCTGTAGAGCTGGTTCTTGCTCTAGGTACCTGAAGGCAGCTCTGACAGCAGGGTCGAGAACTTGGCCATCTGGAGTGGAGCAGGAGCTGACTTCCTCCATCGGTCACCACCCCATGCTTGGCCTTACTCGTCCTACCACCTTGCTGGCTTGGCTTCCCTAGACACATCTGTGGTCCTTGATTCGGCCCTTCTAGAAGGAGCCATTCTCAGTGACTTGATTTCTTTCTGAGGTTCTAAGGTCAGGTCAAGACTTGGCCACCCGTGACCACTAAGAAACACACAGGGCTTCTCTGCCTGTAGAGACTGCAGAGGGTCTGTCATGGGCACAAGCTCACTAAAACACGATTGCAGCTAATGATAATACCTACTTAGCAAAAACAGGGAGACAGAGACTAGAGTGTGGGCTGGTTCTCAGTAGTCAAGCCTTTGCTGCTAAGTCATTGCCTCTTCCACAGATACTCTGTGCCATGCTCTACTCCAAGGACAGGGACAAGGCTGTGAACACAAAAGATTCTTGCATTGTGGAGATTGCATTTGGGGGTTTTAGGGTGAGGGTAGACGCTGTTGAGAAAGGTGACACCTGATGTGTGCGCAGATCATTCTGAACACAGAAAGTTGAAGGAGACATAGGGTGCGGGGTGTTGAGATGCTACTCAGCACCCGTAAGCAAAGATAAAGATGCTAAGAACAAGTGAAGTGGACTTCCAGGGAAGGGAGACTCCATGCCCAGGGGATCATGTGCCCGCCCAACTCCGTGACTACTTCTTAGCAATTGCAGCTGCCCTGTGGTTTCTGGAGGCTGGGGTTCCAGATTCTCTCACATGCCAGGGTCTGCAGGTAACTAAGGCCCTTATATAAAATGACCATGTATTTGCCTATAACCGACACATTCCCTCATATAAACCTTAAATCACCTCTAGATCACTTTTTATCCCTAGTGCCATGCACACACTATGTGAATAGTTATTTTATTGCCTTCTTTAGACATAACATTTTTTTAAAGTTTATAGATATTTATTCAAAACGAAACTTTCTCCCCAAATATTTTCAATCTGTGGTTGTTTGCATCCACAAGCATGGAACCCAGGGATACAGCTGGGAAAAGTGCACCCTCTTTTTAAAAATGCCAGATGGCTTGCATTTTCTCAGAATCCAGTGTAAATCTTTAACACTACCCCACCCATTTCTCTGATGTCACCTCCCGTGCAGTTCCTGTCTGGCCAGTTGAGAAGACATGGCAGACTTTGATTCCTGGTAAGACCCCCTGCCCTTCCTCTATTTATTTATATACTTACTTGCTTAATTACTTATTTATTTGACATGGAGTTGAAGCCAGAGCCTCTTGTAACTAGGCAATGCTCCACCATGGAGTTTCATCCTAGCCACTGGCATTTTTATTTTGAGTCAGGGTCTCACTAAGTTGCCCAGGCTGGCCTTTAACCTGAGATTCTCCTGCCTCTGTCCACCCCTCTGTATTACAGACCTGTGCCATTAGGCCCAGGCCTGGTATCCTTTTTAACAGAACGCTAGGCATTTGTCTACCATATCCTTCTTGGTGGCCAGTGATTTTACAACTGTGTTGAGAACTGATCACTGGTCCTTGAAATGCTTCTTCCACATAAAGATGCAAATGAGTTTTATCCAGTGAGGATGCAGCCAATGTTTCCTTCTGAGGACACCAGTTACACCCCTCTGTTGACTGCTGCTATAACCCTCCTCTTCATCAGCCCCTCCTTTGAGCTGGCTTTATTCATATGCTATTAAGATGTAATGCGGGAGCCAATAGAAATCTTTGGCATGTGTTCGCTGTGTGTTCTACCAGAATCATGATCTTATGTTTAAAAAAAAAAAAAAACAGAATATTTTAAATATGTCCTAAAAATGCAGCCGTGTTGAATGTCTCTGGGTTCTTGGACTGTCACCAAGTCCTGGGTCAGAGTGACTAGAAGATGTGCACAGAGGATTTTTAAGAATTAAGTTTCTTATGAAGACCCCTGAAATTCTACTATCTCACCCCCATTTAATACGATGCCTCAGCTAGGAGAAGATGCAGGTCAAGTTAGAATTTCAATCTGGTACCCCAGCTCCCCCACCCCCCGAGTAAGAACCACAGTGGTGTAGCAGACTTGTGTGTAAGTGCCCACTGGTTGCAACGTGACTTGATTAAAATGAAATTAAAGTCTTTTATCTGGAGAATCTCACCATACTTGAGCCTGCAGTATAATTTAGGAGGCGGTGGCTGCTTCTCCTTATCTGTCATTGGAGCTGCAGGTCAGTGATACTTCTGGCATGTGCACCGAATGGACCAAGATCTAATCTCCCTTGGGTAACTGTGGGTGCCAACACCCAGGAACACTCCACCCTGGGCACACAGAACCACAAAGGGCCTTTCCACCAAGTCTCTCCTGAACTTCTAGTGAAAGCGACAAGGTCCCGTGGGAGTTGGAACCAGATCACTAGCCACAACTCTGCCTGTCCCGTTGTGTCATGGCCTGTGCTTTGCTTCCCTCCCCTGTAGTACTGGCGACCCTAACTTCGTAGGGCTGCTGTGAGGACTAAGTGCCATAGCTGACACAGCGTGCTTTGCACAGTGCCCTGCACAGTAAGAAACGTTCATTCATGCCGTACATGTTCATCATCAATGAATGAGGCTTGAGATTTGCTCTAGGCTCGCCCCACCTTCCAGGGTCACATTTGCATCATTACCTCATTCTCTGCCGTTCTGCTTTCTTTTGTATCATCAGCTCCTCCTTGGTCTCTGTCAGGTCTCCTGGTTTTACTTTTCTCACTCTGCTTGGACTTGCCATCCTCGGGGGCCTTGGTGATCTTGGGCTCCAGTTCATCGTCCTTGCCCGAGTCCTCTGGGTGAGGGTGTCTAGTTTCCCGAAGTCTGGCTTCGTCTTTCCTCCTGGACCTTCCTGGTACTTCCTGCTTGGGGTATTTGTCCAACTTGGCTTTAGCGTCTTTCCGATAGTAGCCATCTTCCCGCCCTTTGTAGCTGGACAAAGAATGGAGTGGGCTGGGGGACCCTGACCTCAGGTACTTTTCTCGGTAGCCCCTTCCTCCTTCAAGCCGCTCATCCAGCTCAGCTTTGTCCAGCTGCCTGGGGTAGTGTTTCCGGTCATGTGCCCAAACATCGGTCCTGTCTCTCTTGTCTTCCCCATTTTCCCTCCAGGGGACAGGTTCTCGGTCATCTTCCCTCCTTGCATAGGGAGAGTGCTCCCAGGAGTCCCGGCCGTTGCCCCAGTCAGCCCGTGAAGGGCCTGGCGGACTGTGGGAAGAGCTGCAGGAAGTGAAGCTTGGAGTGTGGGATCTCGGGGAAAGTGATCGGCTCACTGGACTTCGAGAACGCGGCCGCTCTGGACCATACCTGGGAGGAAGGGAAAAAACAGTGTTCAGAAGCTGCAGAGCCCAGACCCCACATCGCCCAGATGCAGAGGGCCTCATCCTCTCAGAGATGTCCTTGGAACCACCCGCGCATCTGTTCATCCATCACTCACAACCCAGCACTACACAGAGTGGCCAGGAACCAGCCTGTCCTCCCTCTGCCGGCTCCCCTACAGTCTGCTCCTAGCTGGGAAGAGTGATTATACTGGTTTGGCTCAGTCCTACCGTACCTCCTCTTAGAAGCTCTGTTTAGGGTACAGGAAAGTCTTTTCCCCGGGATAGACAGGGTGAGAGATTGCTATGTCTATCCTTGGAGACACTGCCTAACCCAGATTCAATGTCGTTGGCTTAAGACTTGAAGCCACTCCTCCACTTGGACCCCATCAGAATATAAGTGACTTAACTTCTTTTTCCCTCTCATTTAGACCTTGTTACAAGTAGCTAAGGCTCTCGGAATGGAAGAGGGGTGCCCATAGCCGGGGAGTGACAGGAGTGAGGAGGCAGGCTGGGAGATCCACAAAGCAAGGAATCGGGAAGCCCTTCTCAAATTTGAGAGGCAGACATTGAGACCCTCAGGAATCGGATCTGCCTAAGGCTCGGAGGCAAACCTCACAGTCTCCCCACTCTGTCACTACAGAACTAACTGCAGGTGCCATGAGCTGTCCTATACACACCATCAAAACCCCAAGTAACCGCCATTTTAAATTAAAAAAAAATCAGACACATAAAAAGCCCAATCCTGAACACTCACTGCTCCCTGAGACTGTTAAGCAGATCTCCTGGATTACACACACCTGAAACCACAGAAGGATGGAGCGTTTCCATCGGGTGGGTTCGCAAATGGAGGACAATGTAGCCCTCCCTGCCAGGACCGGGAGTTGCACCTCTACTAGGACTAGGTGAGTCTCTCTCTTAGCCAACATGAGAAAAGTCTGGACACCTGTCCCTCTACAGTTAGGCTAGAGAACCCCCTGTGGCCACTCTGGAGACTGCAGGCCTGGTTTTGTTTTCCCATCTTAAGGGCCATAAATGACGTTGAAAGAAATCAGCTGGGAAATTACATGCGTTCAGTGCCCAGCACCAATGTGCAAGGAATCAGGTATGTTTTCGGTTTTCCCCCATATACATTCTTACTTCTACATCTACATTCAGTTTGTAAGAATCAGGAACTGGCTACCTCTAAAGAGAATCTGCCACCACCATGCACACCCAGGATGTGCCAATAGCCTGTAAACTTGTCCCCATAGAACCAGAAATCAACCGCAGTCACTGCAATCCTCGCCACCCAGGAGGAGTATCCAGGGGAACCCAGCATCCCTCATGTCCCCACCTAACCTGAGCAGCACTTCTGGACTACAGCGGTATCTTTTGTACGAACAGGGACTAGAAGGAGCTAAAAGGCCAGGTGGATGGATCAGAGACAAGGGTAGGCCAAGTTACAACTCCAATCCCCATGCAGGCTAATTTTATGTTAACTTGACACAGGCTAGAGTCATCTGAGAGGAGACTACCCTAATTGAGAAAATGCCTCCATGAGATCAAATTGTAGGCAAGCCAGAAAGGCGTTTTCTTAATTTGTGATTGATGGGGGAGGGTCTAGCCCATTGTGCATGGTGCCATCCCTTGGTTGGTGTCCTGAGTTCTGTAAGAAAGGAGGCTGAGCAAACCATGAGGAGTCAGCCTGCAGGCAGCACCCTCCATGGCCTATAAATCAGCTCCTGCCTTTCAGGCTCCTTCCTTGTTTGAGATCCTGTTGTGAATCTTTCTGTACACTGTGAAGATGTATCGCTTGCATTGGTTGAATAAAAAGCTGAATGGCCAATCACTGGACAGGGTTTGGGGGGCAGAGAAGACGCTAGGAAGAAGGTGGAGTCAGCAGGCAAACTCAGAGGAAGCCAGGCATGCCAGAGGAGAGGTAAAAGCCATGAGCCACATAGCAGCATGCAAATGAATAAAAATGGGTCAGTTTACACTGTCAGCGCTAGTTAGAAACAAGCCTAAGCGATCGTCTGAGCTTTCATAATTAATAATGAGTCTCCATGTTACAAGTTCCTGCCCGAATCGTTTTGTCTGATGAGCTGTTACGGGGAACTGTGGGTGAAATAAGCCCTTTCCTCCCCAAATGCCTTTTGGTGACGGTGTGTCATCGCAGCAGTATTAACTCTAACCTAGACATCCCTAAGACAAGAAGCTAGAAGATGTGTTAACTTCCGGGTCTCTGCCCTAAGACCTGGAGCCTCACCTGTCTGCTTCTCGGAACATGTCCCTCTCCCTCTGGGAATGGATGTCCTGGATGATAGCAGCCACATTTTTCCCGGGTTTCTAGGCAAAGGCAGAGAGATCATTAGCAAGTACCTCTGGTGTCGGCGGGAAGCAGCTATGGCCTGCCTTGCTCATTGCCTGGCCCACCAGAGGGGAAACGATACCTTCTTCGGAAAAGATAAAAGGATTGATCCAAAAGATGAGTGTGAACATGAGGAGGACCAGAGTAGGGCTGAGGATCCAGAAAGCAAGGCATGTAAATTATATCTTAATAAAGCAGACACTGAAAGGAAAAGAACGAACTGGGCAGTGTGGCACACACCTTTAATCACAGCCCTCTGGAGGTAGTGGCAAGAGAATCTCCGAGATTAAGGCCAACCTGGTCTACAGAGTAAGTACTGGGACATCGAGGGCTACACAGAGAAACCCTGCCTTGAAAGAAAAAAAAAATCTCCATTAACCAAGTCAAATGTTGATAATGAATTTCATTAAGAAGGCTAACCAACTGCTTTTATTCTGTGCCTTTTCCTATGTGACTTATAAAGACTTCCAGAGCCATTCAGACACAAGTGGACATCTTCACAGAGCTCATTCAGGGAAACCCAGGTCTAGTGGACAGACACTGGAATTCTGCACTCTCTGCAAGGCGTGGCTACTGATCTGATACAGCTTGAGTCAAGGGTTGGCCTGGGAGAAACGCCTAGTAAGGGTGAGAATGGAGGGAGACCTATCTGTGGTTTCAGAGTGAGAGCCTAGGGACACGGGGAAGACTTCGTAAAATGCCCAAGCCGGGGAGGGGTCAGCTGTCCGATGAAGACACAAAGGAAAGAAAAACAAGAGAAGACAATAACTCTGATCCTGGGACATGAAAAAGCAAGGACACAGACCCAAGGATTCAGCATTAGTTGGGCCATGCCTCTGGCACATGGTATTTGTATTCAACAGAAAGTCTAAACATTATAAGCATATTCCATGCCACATGCAAGTAACCAAGTTGCCCAGAATACACACTGTCAGCCATTCCATATCTGCTTGAATGGCACCAAAACCTTCTGTGGGGAAGAGGCAAGGCTGGGCCAGGGCTGGGAAGAACACTCCTGCCCGGAACGATTCTTTCTACCCATACTCATCCCAGACAGGGATGTCCCAACCCCCTTGAGCATTCTTTCTGCCTTCCTTAGAAGTGGGCCACTGCTTTCATGCAGCCAACACATGACAAACAATGGAGCTTGAGAGAGCTAATGGGAGCCACCGGGATCAATGAAGTCTATACATCACCTAACCTGTGGCTTGTGCTGGAACAACTGAATCAGGCAGTGGCTAAAGACTATGTCCCCAAACTGGGCAACTTTTCAGAACACAGTAAAATTCCCAGGGTGGGTTGGACAGGAGCTTTATTTTGTAAAACGTTTCAAGGTGAATGTTTTCTACTCTCCTGGTATGTAATGCCTTCCTGGTTCTTCCTTTCGGACCCCGGGAAGCAGGAATAAGAAGAGGAGGGTAGCCTGGTGGGGCAGCAGAAAGAGAGACAGGTTTTACAGAACCCCCACTGCAGGTCATCACAAGAAGTACTCAGGCTCCTCTCCTTATGGTGTGAGTGTCACAATGCTGTCATCATTCCCAAAAAGTGGAAGTGAAAGAGAAAAAAGTCAGTCTAGGATAACATTACAGGACAATTTGAATACACAGAAATGTAGAATGAACGCAGAACGAATCCTGTCTAGTCTTGTGAGGTCTGTACTCTGACCTTCTTTTCCTACCCTGGAAATTCTTTTCAAGCAAATCTCAGATGTCACATCTCTTCCTCTGTTCTATGGTGACATGGATGCAGATCAATAGCCACACAGTAAACCCGCACAGTTCTCACTGTTAATACATCTTGCTGCTTCTAAGACAGGGCAAGAGTCTAAGCCCATGGTGGTCCCAGGAAAGTGCTTGCTTACTGACAGAGAGGGACCAGAAGTTGGAACCTTAACCCTGTGAAATCATCCCCGGCTCTGCCATTCAACTGGCAGAGCCTGGGGTCACCGCTCATTAAATGTGGGGGATTCACTGTCCATGCCTAGAAAGGCAGAAAAATAAGACCTGTTTGGCACCCACAAAAGCCTCAGGGCAGGACAAACTGCATCCTATGAAAGCTGCTGGGATGGGGGTGGGGTTTTAGGCCCTCTGACAGCTCTGTAGATGATGTTTCCACTTCCAAAGTCTAGTGAAGATGTTGAAATCGTCTATCTGAGCCTGAAATTCACCGGAACCAGGCTCTATTAACAGCCCCAGTTGTCTCTGCTGTGACTGGGCTTCCCAGCCTGTAACCCTCCTTTCATTCAGCATCGTCCTGGAAACCCCCACTCTGTAATGCTAATTTTCCTATCCTACATGACCCTGCCAATCAACCCACAGCCTTCCCCTGGCCACAGAGACCAGTTTGGGGATGAGCACATGTGCTAAAAGAATCCAGTCAAAATGACTGTCAGAGGTTTTGTGGGAGCTATTAGGGTGAGCCTGCTTCTTTCTCATTGAAGGAGATGGGACATGCCCTCCGAAGCTAGAGTTGCAGAGGGCTGCCATGCCATCTAGAGGAAAGAGCCTGGGGCTGTGGAGGAGGCGGTATCCCATGAAGCATTGGGGAAACAAAGACATGACAACAGAAAGCAGAACAGAGAACAACATCTTGATAATCACATCTGGGTGCAAAAATTCAGCTGTACCTGCAGCCAGCAACTCCTGCACTTTCATTTACGTGAGTCAAGAAGTTCCTGCATCAATAGGCTTAATTGCCACAAGTTTCTGTTGCATGCAGAGAGAGTGTGTGCCTGTGAGCTGCTTTGTGACAATTTAGGGGCCATAAAGTACATTACTACACAGTTGGAATATGCTGAAGGTCACAATGACCCAGAGGGACAGTATGACAACATGAGGAGCTGAGAACCGCTAGCAAAGGTCAGAAAACAGAATGTTCTAAGCCTTTGCCACTCCAAGTGTGCTCTTAGGACCATAGGGATAGCAAAGAAATGCAGAATCATAGCCTTGCCCCAGACCTGTAGAATCCAAATAATTCTGGCAAGAGCCCAGGTGACTTCATGCATGCTGAGCTCTGGGAAGCTCTGCCAGAATACTGTCTGTCCTGCATTCTGCCTGGGGGTCTGTGAGCACAAAGCTACCCGAGTTTCTGCTTTCTTGTTTCGTTTTATGTTGTTCATGTAGATGGTGGAGAAACCTAACAATTCGATATATTAAAAAACAAAACAAAACAAAAAACAACATAGCTGATGCAAATCCAAAGTAGTCTCGGGGTTTTTGTTTTGTTTTGTTGGTTGGTTGGTTTTATTTGTTTTGTTGTTGGTGTTATTGACACAGGGTCTCACTGGGTAGCCCTGGATGACTTGGAACTCACACTCTTATATTTACAGAGTTTTACCTGCCTCTGCCTCCCCAATGCTGGGGTTAAAGGCAAACACCACCAGACCCAGCCAACAGTCCCACATTTTCACCATGGATCGTCCAGTAACTCGATCTTGGCAAGTTGTGGAACTTCCATTAGACTCAATATCTTCATCTGTAAAAGTGAGATTGTAATACCTGTCTGGCAGGACTGACGTCAAGATTAAAGTAGATAATGTATGAAGGTAGTTAATACATTCCTTGCCCTAGAGTTGCAAGACCTAATTAAAGGTACACATTATACTCTTATAATTACTGTGATTATCTGCCCTGCACACCTCACAGGATACTGATGGTGAGACTGAAAAGAAAATTGCTTAAAACCAAGGAACTCAAGTACAGTCCTGTGTGGATCTGAAGACTGGGGTTCACAAAGGTTAAGCAAGTTGGCTCAAAGCAGAAAGGGGCAGAGCCTAGGACGGTGCTGTCATTCTCTATCCAGCATAGTGCACATATTGGTTGGTTCCTTGTTTCCACATATCTCCTCCCATCAGACTAAGTTCCTCACACACTGGCTTCCTCCATGCCCAGGGCACCAGCTCAGTTGCCACCCACGGTGGGCACTCAGGGAACATTTGCTGAGCTCAAGACTCAGACCACGAGATATCTTTAACAGCAACTCCGCACCACCCCAGACTGTGCCTCATAGAGTGTTGTTATGCCTTGGAACTTCAAGAAACTACTGTTGTTCACCCTAACTCAAATCTTATGATCTTTCATTTGGAGGCCCAGGCTCCACTGGGAACTCAGTATAGAAATTTAATTCCAGCCCCCAGGGGAAAACAGGAACTGGCCAGGCAGGAACAAGGTGGAGCTTTTCACCTGTCCCAGGCTTTTATTACAGAGAAAGAATCCAGGTTGGGCCTGAAGCAGGGTTCGGGAAGGAACTCCAGAGGCAATAATGCAAGCTGAGCAGAGAGGGGCCCAGGGCAACTGGTTGACATGTTACCCCTTCTGCGAATGTTGACTTGTTAGAATGTTTGTATTTGCTGGAAGCAACCTTAGGCTTTGTCATCTGATGTCAACCCTCAAGATTAAGGGCTGTGAGTTGTGAACAAATTGGACCCTAAGTAAAGATGGAAATGAACTAGAAAAAAAAAAAAAAACATTAGGTGGAACAGTGGAAAGCATGAAATAAAGGGGCAGGTTAAACACCAATATGTCAACAATTATAATAAACACAAACAGACTGAGTGTTTCAGTTAAGAGAACAGCAAATCAACCAGAAGACAAAATATAAAAGAAAATCACAGGCAGATGACTTAGAAGAAACTTCCCACCAAGCAAACCAGAGCCAGTAAACATATGGGAAAAGAAGTACTCAACCTTCTAAATCATCAGGAAAATAAAAAATAAAACTGTGATAAACCAGAACACTATACCCACCCCACACCCAAATTTAAAAGTTAGACAAAGTAAGGTTAGCAAGAATGTGAACCACTACAAAGTTTCATCATCTATGAGGAGAATGTTAGACTGTGACAAAGACTTGGGAAAGAGCTCATTGTGACCTAGCAAAGTTGAGGTGAGCCTGACTGGTCATCTAGCAAGTTTCAATTCTATCCATGTGCATTTGTACCATGATAACACATTTGACAAGTGGATCAGCACTGGCGTTAATATCCCCAAACTAGAAACAACTTAATGCCCATCAGATAAGATAAACACATGACAGAGCCACGAAACAACATTTTATAGAACAATGAAAAGACATGGAAGTGAAAATGTTAAATATATATATATATATATTTATAGTAATATATAATTACTAATATATATATATATATATATATATATATATATATAGTTTAAAACCGGGAAAAGCTAAACTCCACTACTTAGGGTGATATGAACAGGGGTGGAGCTAAAGAACAACACAGAAATGATTATCTTCGGAGCAAGGAGAGTGGAGAAGGATGGCTGAGCATGAGTAGGGCCCCAAGGACTCCTGAGTATTACCCATATTTTATTTCTTAACTTTTGTGGTGCTTTATGAGGCATATGGATCTGACTCAAGATTAATAGTAAATTGCAACTAATTAATTCTATACAGATGATACAACTCAAGAAAAAAAGGAAAAGAAGAAAGCAGAACAAGCTAAAATGAAACCAAAGCCCACTTTGGGCTGACTGAATACATCTGTGTTCTGAGAGTGGTCCAGTCAGTCAAGTGTTTCTTAGAAGGACTTATATGGACTTCAGATACCTACGGAGGGTGGAAGAGAGAACAAGAGATGGGGGGGGTGCTGGAGGAAGAAAATGTTATCAGAGGTCTGAATGCACCAAGGAGTTGTATTCAAGGGTGGAATCACCCTTACCCAAACACAACCACCCTCCTTCCTCCTTCAGGACTTCTGTGTGCATCTTTCCCTCCAGATGCCTCACCCCTACTCGCCTCAATGAAGAGGTTTCTTTTTCGCATATGTTATTGATTGATTGAGAATCTCACACATACATATGTATTGATTATGTTCTTCCCCTCCCCAGCTCCTCCCAGAGCCCCCTCTCCCTTCCGTGAACAGTTTTCTTGCCATGCTGTTATTTCCATTTCTAAGCGATAGCCTCAAGATTGGTGACTAATCTTTTTGTTGTTTCCTAAGGTCTTCTTCCCAAGAGTACTTGATAAATACCTGGCAAGCAAGAGGGCACAGCTGGTGCTTGCTGAATGACCGACTAAATGAGGGAATGCTGTACCTTCAGCTGCAATTCCTTGTATCTCTTGGACATCCGGATGAGTAACTTCTCACCATTGATCATAGCAGACTTTTCCTGGTAGTACTGGACCATAGCCTGGGCAGCTTCTGTGTAAGCCATCTCTAAAAAAGCCTAGGGTGGATAGTAAGACAGACAGTGAACTTGACTTTAAGGACCTTAAATGCAAATCGGCACCAGGTATGATTCCATGTTGATAAAGCCTAAAAACACGTGACACAATCAATGTAAACAAGTTGGAGTTGCAAGTCCTTCTAAAGTGGTGTGGGGAGCTGACTGGAAAACCTGATGTTCCAGAAATGTCCTTTATCTTGGTCTAGCTGCTAATTATATGGGTTACATATGTAAAAAAAAATTAATGGAGCTGAACGATGAAGACAAGTATACTTTATGCACTTGGGAGTATCTGTTTTATAGTTCAATAAAAAGAAAAAATCAGCACAAGAAAGAACTCTCTTTGATCCCATGCGTTCAAAGAGAACTTTTTATTAACTTCACCAAAAGAGCTCATTACAGGACGGCTCCTATCCTGGTTTCCATGGTTACCAAACACTATTCTTAATTATGTATGTGCATCCTGAGTTACATCGTCCTATGAAGACCTTGTGGGTTTGGGGGGCCCATTAACCCACAATTCCCATGTGGGCTCTTGTGCACATGGCCTTGGGCTGCCATTTGGTGGTGGTAACATCAAGAGGCAGAAGCCCCAGGGAGCTACTTGAGCACCCATTTGTCTCATTCAAAGAAACAGATTTGAAAACTCAGAGGTTTATAAGCCCCTAGGTTCAGAGGATGGCCAGGCTGCTGAGGCTTGGAGAAAAGAAGCCCCAGAGCATACTGACATGACATCTCTCTTTCCTTAACTGTTCTGACAAACACATTCCATGTCTACAGTTTCTAGTAAACTGTGTTAATGGACATGACCATTTATCCAATCAGTGGCTGTTAGAGTTTTATGTTTGGTTTAAAAGTGGTGTGGACTGATGCTGGTCCCTCCATGTTGAGGTTTACAATAGTGGAAAGGTACTTTAATCTATCAATTTACATTTAGGGGACAATAGCTTTCCTATGTCAGTGAGCAACTCATACCAAAGTGACCTTCCTCAGTTCACAAAGGCCCGATCTGCCTGTGACTAGGGAGTTCTTGTTATGAGTCCCTAATCATGCCCCCTCAGTCCTTCCCCTTCATTGCCTCATCTTCCTCTTTCTCTACTAGTTAGTTTCTGATACATGGCTTTTTCTTTCTTTTTTTTTTAACTACAGTACTGTGAAATATGAGTGACTAAGGAAGCAGGATTCCTTACGGTTTATTTCAAATGATTCCCACCCATGTTTTTCCAAGGTCTCTTGCTTCATCTAAATGAGCACTACTAGCAATCAACCCTCAAATGGGGAAAACACTAATTAATGTAGGTAGCCTTGTTGCCTTAATGTTAAAGTTACCCGACTCTGTATGTTTACCCAACACAGAACTCCGGAGACAAACACACAATGAATATCCTATCGCCAGGCTGAGGAGTGGAGACCACTGCAGTGTCTTCAAATTCTAGAGTTCATCCCTACCCTGAGGAAAGGACTCCTCCACCTGTTCTTTAACTGTCTAAAGCAAAAATAGCCAGTGAAATGAAAGCAAAGGGGGCTGGCTGGAGAGGTGGCTCAGTTAGTTAAGAGTGTTTGCTGCATAAGCATGAGTCCTGAGTTTGGAACCCAGTGCCCATGTAAAAGTTAAGTGTAACCCCAATGCTGTGCATGGGCAGAGACCAAGAGGATTGTGGGAGCTCACTGGCTGCTTGCCTAACTCCAGATTCTGTGTGTGGCTGAGAGTCATAGGGCGGGACACCCAACCTCTTCCCCTGGTATTCTGCTAGGGGCCTTCTGAATTCAGTTACCTGTGCTCTCTATCAGCTCCTCTATGCTCTCCTGCTAGGCGACCTAACATAGGACACCAAAGACAATTCAAAGTATCTCTTTCTAGCAGTTCTTGTCTGGGTCCACATCCAGGCAAGCAGAAGTGATCAGCTTAGAAACTGGGCCTGTAGTATTAGCTCAGAAGATTCACAACACAGCAACTAAAGAAGCCAAAGGTGTCAGCAAGTGTCCGTTCACCACCATGAGGCTCATCATAGATCCCACAGAGTGAACATGGGCACACCTACCTGATTAGTTGACTTCATAAGGATGTAATTAGTGACCTTGCCAAAGGGCAGCCCTAGGTTAATGACGTCATTCTCTGTGCAGCTGCCCTCTGGGAGATTGCAGATGTGTACCACTCGGCCAGCGCCTTTTCTCTGTGCAAACTGCTGGGGACAAAGAGCAGGACTGAGTCTTCAGAGGACATGTCCCTCTACCCCCGTCCAGACATTCCAAATGGCCACCTCCCCCAGATAATGCCAAATGGTCGTTCATAAAAACCAACACAGGGAAGAAACACATACACAGATACACACAAAATGCCAACTTTATGTCTTCTAAATATTTCCAATGAGTAGTAACGTACAAGACTGGAGAGTTTCTAAGGAAGTGTCCATATACTGTTAGTGGGAGCTGCATCTTGACACCCTTTGAAGAAGATATATTTTCTCAATATTAGATAAAAATTAACATATATATAGGCCATAATCCCAAAAGTCCACTTTTGGAAAAGAGTGCCTGATTAAAATTAATTAGTTAATTAATTTAAAGGAGCATGTGTACAAGACATTTACTGAATATTTAAGGGGTAGCAGAATATTTTGGGAACAGCCTGCATGTCCAACAATTGAGGAAGCCTAGGTAAATGATGGCTCAAGGGTAATATGGAAAATTCACAGGCATTAAAAGGAAGCCAATGTGCTGATATGGAATATTTTTAAGATAAATTGTCAGATGAAAAACATGTTGCAAATTAGCATGTATACTATAATTTTTTGAGAGGAAGGATCATATGGAAAACAGAGAAAACAAGAACTGTAAAATTTGTGATAATTATTGGAGGTGAGTGACAGGAACTTCAGAGTTAATTATGCTCACTCCAACAAGTTTGAACGTTTGAATTTTGTGGTTTGTTTGCAGTGAAATTTTTTACAGGTTATCAGCAAACACAGAGAAAGGCGGGGACCGAGTATCAACCTGCCAAGGCCTGTTCCCCTCAGAGGAGCGGAGCAGGACAGGGAGCAAGGACAGATGTGCTCAACCTGCTTGAAAGAGTCCTTATATTGTTCAACTTACAATTTTAAAAAGTTCCATTAGATGAAAAGGATGACAGGGAGGCTTTTAGAAACCAAATATGTGCACACAGATATTCATGGCATCAGCATTTCAAAACATTTTTCAGCCTTGGGATCCTTTCTTCAAACCAAAGCTTGCTCAGCAACCAGATACACTCAGCAAATAAAAGGGTCTAAGGAACACAGCTTTGAAGCCAGGACCTGTGTTGGTCCCAGCTCCTGGAAGATGCATATGGATTAGCTTTGGTCAAAGTTTAGTCATCCCCAATGTCCAGGAGAGCAGGAACCAGGAACCAGATAGCAACCCAACATGGGAGAGACTGGTGTAGCCTTCAGAACCCAGAAACCAGCCCAGTGCTGCAGCATATATTAGCAGTCATCACTTTCTCAAGTAGGGTGAATTTCAGTAACTAATTATGGTCTGACTCTGCTGAGGTAACAGAAAGGGGGCATTTCAGGCCGCATCCCTAACAAGGGCTGGTACTTAGGGAAATACTACCATGAAAGCCCGCATTTGTCTCATCTAGGCTGAGAACAATTAGACTCAATTATCATTTCCTTTTATGGTTCCACCTTGAATTAGAGACGCTTCAGGTGCCCCTTCCAGACTCCACCCTCCAATGGCGTCCAGATGTCAAGCAATTTCCCAAAGGGGAGCACTGATTCAGTATGAGGCTCCCAGGAGCACCCACTTCTTCCTCTCCGGAGGAGCACCACTTCCCCTCAGGAGGAACCCCACCACCACCACCACCACCCACGCTGCATGCAGGGGAGAGTCTGAACCTAGGTAACAAAGACTGAGCCCTGGAAATGAGGATGAATTGACAACCATTAAGAGCCAGGGCGGGGATCTTTACCTCCCACTGAGGTGGTCCTGAGGCAGACCCAGCAGGACTCCCAATCAAAGCAAAGCAGCTAGTTCTCTGACTTGACCCCAGCACTCTGCCTGGTTGGCTCTAAGCATGGCACGTTTCTGCCCCCACATGACCTTGCTGAGGTTAGCCTGAGTGCCATGTGCTTGGACAACACAGTAGCCAGACAAGCAGGGAGATTCTGGGCAATTTCTCTCCTAGCAATTCCAGTTGCCTAGTGACCAGGCACGGGGACCAGCATCCCTTCATTGTGTACTCTGAAGAGATAATTTAAGAGGCCTTTGTCTGAGCCCAGCAGAATACACAGGGCAAATGAACAGACTACCAGTCGCCAAAGACCTATAGACTTCCACTCAAAGGTGCTGAAATAAATCCATAGCAAAGTTCTTGCTCACATTTAGAAGATTCAATCCTTGACCCCTCCCCACACTCTAGCCAGAAATGGAAACAGACTTTTCTTGATTTTTTTTTTGATGTATAAAAGATTAGTATTCTTCTAGTTAATTATCTCATTTTGGAGCTCCCAACCAGTGAACCACACACAGGTCTTAGATGTACCAAGATACCGATTTCCTAAGCCTGGAGGCCACAGACCTCCAATGGCAAACCCCTCACTCCATCATTTTTGAAGTGAGCCATGAGATGAAAATCTTAAGAAGTGCTATGTTTATGGTTTGTTCTGGGTTGTCTGGTTTCAGATGTGACAACCCCTATACTGTTAGAAAGACAAAATGTTTTTTATGGATTAAATTATTTTGCTGCTACTTAGAAAACCTCAGCCTACATTCTTTATCATCTCTTTTGTAGATATTAACTGCAATTTAGACTCGAGCCATGTTTGATTCACAGAAAAGAAAATAGGCATTATTGCTCTATTCTTGAAACAACTTATATAAACATGTCTATTATCTGCCCTGTTCCCTATGAGAGATCTTTATGAGGAGAGAGAGGGATGGTCAAAGGGAGGAGGCAGGAGAAGGAGGAGGGAGGCAGAGGAAAGTCCCTGGGTGGTACATATGGAGTGAAATTTGATCTCTGATGACTGCAAGAGCTTTTGATCAAGCAGCAGGATGCTATGTGGTAATCCCAGGTTGGGTCCGCTAATTAGCCCTAAATGTTCTTTGGAGTTAATGATACAGTAGCCTTTCCCTTATCTGTAGGGAATACCTTCCAAGACACTTAGTGAATTTTCAAACCACAAAAACTTCCAAGCCCTGCATATACTAGTTTTTCCTACACATACATACCTATTATCAAGTTCAATTTATATACTGGGTGTGATAAAATATTAATAATAACTACTTATGAACTAGAACAATTACAACAATGTATCATAATAAAAAGTCACTTAAAACTTACAAATAAACATAAATTGTTTCTGGAATCTTCCATTTAATATTCTCAGACCTCAGCTGAACTTGGGTGGCAGAAACTGTGCAAAGTGAAACCAAGGATAAGGGGGACCACTGTATTGTTGTAATGGGTGCAGAGATGACATCATGCTCTACTCTACTGATAGTGTCAAAGCAGACATGGCTGAAGAATGCCTCCATCCTTGAAGCTCTTGAGCAGCTCTGCAATCTAACTTAGCATGTAAAATAACTGAACACCTGACTTAGGAGCAAACAGCTGTGTCTCAGCCCATCACAGGCAACTGACTACTCAGGCCATCACAGGCAACTAACTGCTCAGGCCAGGTTCAAATAGGGCAAACACCAACAACCCATCCAATTGCCTTGTGACTCATTTCCTTCCCTGTCTAAAAGTGCTGCTTACTATTCTGTGGAGTTCTGCTTCCTGATTATCCTGGTACCGGGGGATGCATGGATCATTTGGTCAGTTGGAGCCCTGTGAGACTCAACTCATCTAATCTTAGAATGATTAGAAAATCTGACTGATAGTTCTGTAAAAAGGGATAACTGGGTAACACACTAACTGTGGTGACACATTAATTATGATTTAATAAAGATTGCCTGAAGCTTCAGAACGCAAAGTTAGCCACACTAGTTAGCTATAGAAGCTGGTGGTACTATTGAGTGACCAAAGCCCACCCACTCTGCCTCTCGGGAATGTGGGCATCATGTTCTTAAAGTTACTTTCTTTAAGTTGTCTGGGGGTGATGACATCTTTAGCAGATCCTGAAAAGAAAAATTTGGGTTAACTGTCAAGCTGTATCTTTCTTGTCCAGTCTCTGCATAATGGGAAGAAAGTGCAGGTCTTGTCCCAAGCCCTGGCTAGAGTAGTCTGTGAGGCTGGATCATTATCTGACCATCAGCCTGAACCCCAATATCCATCTCTGGATTTCTATTTTTTGTGTTACAATTAACTTTGATAGCTAAAAACATTTCCAAACATGGAATACTTGTGGGTACTTGAGGTAGAAATAACATGGAGGGGTGGGAAGGAATTAGACTTTAAAATCTGGAGGCTTCCTGATGAATGAGAACCTGAATGTAAGAGACAGAGGACCGGGGTTCTCTGATTAGGAGTGTAATCAGAGCTACTGATTAGGAGTGTAACCCAATTCCCTTTACAGTAACCTAGTTTCCCAATACCTGGAACGAGGAAGGTGGCTATATGTCTGAAGTCCTTTCCAAATAGCTCTGCCTTGTATCTCTAAGCTTGAAAATTCTAGTCTTCCTGGAAGCTTTGCCAAGCAAAGCAGGACTTTCCCATGTGAGAGCACAAACAGGAAACCTGGCTCCTCCTACCCGGCAAGGCCAGTGTACCAGTGAATATACCATTTGTTTCCCTCTCCCTGTGACCAGCTGTTCAGCCACACGTGTCCACAAGGCTCTTCACCTTCCAGTGTGGTGCTGGTGATTTTAGCCTTATAGTGCTGCGGATATGCTCCTGGGTCCAGCGCTGTGTTTATCAGCTGCCCTGCTCTAATGATTGCTGCCATGGTGTCAGAAAAGCCTGAGGTGACCGATGTGCTGAGATGCACTGAAGACACGTGTGTCTGGGGTCTCTCTACAGGACGTTCCTATGTCCAGTGTGTGCTTTACTGACACCAGGACAGGGTGGTAGGAGGACTGACTGTTAACTCTGTACCCCTGTAGTTTACTGTGAGCAAGTTACTGAATTCTTCTCGCCCTGGCTTTGCCTGTCTATAAATCCAGGAGAATAAAATCGATTCTTCAAACAGGCTGATTGAGAAGATGAAATGCCACACTGTAAGTTAAGTGCTTTACTATAATGTCTGACCCTTGGCGGGCCCTAAATAAATAAACATTTGTCTCCTTACTTCATCTTACAATGGAAGGGGTTGCTATGATGATCTTGGTTAGGGAAAGAATATTCCTGGAATGAGGTGAGAGAATATCCATATCCTTAAGAAATAAAACGAAGAGTGTTTTCAAGCTACTTCTAAATGATGATTCAGGGAAGAAAATGCTTATCTGACTGACAGACAGACGGTGAGACACATAAAAGAATGATGAGGTAAACTGTAGAAGAGAAAGGAATAGTGAACCCTTCCTGGCAAGAGTCACACAAGAATCCCTTGGGTCTTTTTTTTTTTTTTTTTTTTTTTTTTTTTTTTGTCAGTTTGAAATATACTAAAAAGTATCAGTTTTTTTCAAGAGGAGCTCTGGGATAGAAACAGATGGGTTTTTAAGGAAATGTTTGGCTCTCACCAGCCTGCTTTGTTTTGGCTTGAGGTGCTGATGGGCTCAGTTCACACCCACCATGGGGCTCTGCTTCTGAGCTCCCCAGGACATACACAGGAGACAGGTGCACTTGAGACTTTCCAGCCCAAGGTCAGACCTCTCAAAGAGCTAAGGTGTCAGGGCTGTAACCAAAGCCCTAATTACCAAGCTGAAAGGACAGTCATCCTTTGCCAGCTGGGGAGGCACTGACCTCAGATGGCCCCGATCAGTGGCTGGGGCTTCTCTTCTGCCTGGTGCTGCTCTAATGGTTCTAAGGCTGTACCCCAGACTTCTCAGCTTACCACAAATCTTTTATAGCTGGGTGGAAATGTGAAAAAGAGCAAACAGACTTGGGGCTGAAGGCTCTGAGACCTTTCAATGCCCTTTGTTTGGTGCAGGTAAAAACAGGCTCTGTGTGTGAGTTCAAAGAGATTCTGTTGGAACACCTCAGCATTATAATAATGGCTCAGGGCAGCAGGCCTGTGAGGGAGAGAAGCTTCCAGAGTGTTTCCTGCAGCTACAGATGGTAGACTCTGCCTTCAGTGAATGATTTCTGGGCTCCAACTGGATGTGCTTGGGTGATGTCATTTCATATGGCGGAGGCTCTGCTCTGCTGGTTGCATGCTAAATGCACATGATGAGGGACAAAGGCCAGACGCTGATTCAGAGCAGAGCATGGACATGGGTGTGGATTCCACAGCTCCCTGTGTCTTGAGTTAACGTGACGTAGACACAAACGCTGCTCTAACTGATGCTCTCAAATAGTTCACCAAGCAGACTAGGCTTGACTGCAGTAAATCAATTTTATCGGTGTCAAGGATTTGTCTGTGGCTATTAGGTTGTTCCTATTCTGAGCAACTTTATCCCCATAAACTTTAGAGTCATAGAATGTCAAAAATGGAGGCTTAGCAAGGCATGATAGCACACACCTTTAATCCCAGCACTCAGGGGGCAGAGGCAGGTGGATCTCTATGAGTTCAAGGCCAGTCTGGTCTACAGAGTGAGTTCCAGGACAGACAGAGCTACATAGTGAGACCCTGTCTCAATAAGAAAATACGACAAGGCTGGAGAAATTGCTCAGTAGTTAAGAGCATTGGCCACTCTTGCAGAGAAGTTAGTTCAATTCCCATGATCCACATGGCAGCCCACCACTCTCTGTACTCCAGTTCCAGAGGATCTGACACCCTCTCCTAGCTTCAGGGGCACCAGGAATGCATGTGGAGCACCTCAGACATGCAGGCAAAACATCCACATACATAAAGAAATTAAAAGATTAAGTTCAGTTTTTAAAAAATGAAAATAAGGTGATAAAATAAACTGTGTCCTATGATCTGATTTTGAAGTACCTTTTCTTATTAAACTACCTGCATGTACAAGTTGTGGTAAATGTAGCTTGCCTCCTGTTTTCTCTGCAAAGTAGGATTTTCTATTCATATATATGTTAATAATAGAATTATTTCTACATCATGGTGTATTGTTTTTGTAACAAGAGGAAAGACAATAAAGACTTATTAAAAGAATGTTTAAAAACCCAAAAAAATAAAACCCACCTAAGCCCCCTGTCTCCTTCGTATCAGTCTCTGCAGATGCAGCTGGTGGCTTGGGCTAAAGGGACAGAAACAAGGACAGAGCTGGAACAGAAACAGGAAGGGGACAGCTAGCATGGGCCACACTAATCCCCATGGACAAAGACATGGGGAGAGTCAGGTTCTGAGCTGGGACTCAGAAGGCCTGGCAGGACAGACAAATGTTCTGGAAATGGCCAGCAATCCCAGGGACAGCCTACTCCTTAAGTCTGTGGCCTTTCCTTATTTATGAGTTCCTGGAACACAGAGTATTGGTGAGATAGAAAAATTAAAATGATATGTACCATCCCAGGCCCAGGAGGGCCATCTATGGCACCATCACTAAATAAATGTGAAGGTGACTATGAATATTGCCAACGGTTTTACAGCTACACTTGGACAAAATATGTCTTTAGTGGGTGCAAGAAACCTATTTAGAGCGTGAGGCGTCTGGATGGCCCTTCTAGAAACCTGATTACTCTGTTTATGATGACTAAGACAGCCAGGGAGAAGCCATGGCCCTGTCAAATAGCTTGGCCTAAGTAAGTGAAAGGCAACACCTTTGTCTGGGGACCCTGAATAGAGGGAGAAGGCTGGGGGTACACACAAATCACACGCCACTAGCAACGCAGACAACTGTCACTCCAACGTCCCGTTTCTATCAAAATAAACACAGAGGAGAAAGACTCTGACTAGAACAGGGACAGGGTGAGTTTAGATTCAGCCCAGCTGTTGCCAAACCGTTTGCAGCAGCAACTGATGGTTCCTGGGGGGTTTGGGATTTTTGTGGCAGCTTGGGTATGTTTTGCCCTCCCAGTCCCCTAGCCCCCCTGTCCCTTTGTTCTCCCGCTTAGAAACAGGGAGCTTTCAGAGTAGCAATGGGTTTTTTGTTGTTCCACAAACAATAGTAGTCCCACTGTGACAGTCTTGATTCTGGCTGGTTTTGCTCAACAGAATATGTTCCTGGAAAGTGCGTAAACGGACTCAGAAAGCAAAGGCCCTGGTATAGCGGAAGACATGATTGCAGGGACAAGTGCGTCATAGCCCCCACAGGGTCTCCAAGGGGGGCTGTCAGTCTGCGTTTTCTCAATAAGCATGTATTTTGTAAAGAGAGATGTATACCACACAAAAGAAGCTTCTGAGTACTCTCTGGAGCCTGGCAAAGTCTCCTTTGGTGAGAGTAGCAACCCTCAGATGAGTTGTATAGTCTTTGGAGGCATCTGTAAGCTGGGGCAAGTCGATGACTGCTCTGAAGGGCAGCCCTGAGCCTTCACCAAGCCTAAGAAACAGTCTGCAGCAGCAGCCCAACTCCTCGGCTTCTCTTCTACTGTCCGCAGTGTTTGCATTTCCAGTTTCCCAAAGAGAGGTGTGTTTTCCTTTGATTGCAGTTGGCAAAATAAGCTAACCGGCCACAGCATTTGACAGAACTCCAGTGAATGATAGGGTACTGGCAATGTAGGGACTGGAGGGAGTCCTTGGTCCCCAGATGTCCCTGGAGAGGGTCATGAGACCAGCAAGACATCATAAAACTTAAGATGATAAAACCAGTCAAATGATGCCCTTCCCCCCCCCCCCGTGGGGATCTACAGGAAGCACTCTGGACGCTGGAGCTCATCTTGGGAGATGCTGCAGCAGTGCAGAGGAACCAGATGTCCCCCCATTCCAGAATCTTTACATTAATTATTCCATGGCTGCCCAAGGCTGGGTAAGTCCCCACACCCCTAAGGTTGCCTCAGCCGCTCCTCCTCCTGGGGAGCTTGGGATGGGGTGTAGGGGGAAGGAAGAGAAATTCACTAAGAAGAATCACTGCAAGGAGGAGGTCCCTGAGAACCCGGAACCTCACCCTCAACCTGTGTGGCTCAGTAGTGAGGAGTGGGGTCTCCCACACTCAGAGTCTGAAACCACCTCCGTTGTTCAGCTTTATAACCTCAGGAAGGGTACCAAGTCTCTCTCGGCCCCAGTTCCTTGACTGTTAATAAGGTAATAACAGTGCCCACCTATGGGGCTGTCTGGTGGGGGCTAAATATGATGCAGATAGACTAAGACCACATTAAGAGCAAGAGAAATGTTAGCTATAGTTTAAGGTGGTCTCAGGTCTCCATCTCCCACTAGCTGCTGAGGAGAAAGCCTAATGTTTTACAAACTCCCCACCTCTAGCCAGTTAGGGGGAGTAGTACTCAGAGATTTTTTTTTTTTTTTGGATGAACGCAAAAGGTCAAAACCATTATTAATGTGCAGCACCATGTGACTTATGTTTGCCTGGCGTGTACATGATTTAGAGTGCTTCCCGGGAACCTCAAATCACCTAAAGAGAAGCAGATATGACAACCATTGCAAGGAGAACCCTGACACAGGAACTGGAAGAGTCACAGCTAGCATGAAGCAGTTTTCAAACCATTCTAGGTAGCTAAAGTGGGAAGAAAGACTCCTCACCTAGTAACAACTTGTTCAAAGCTCTGCCACATACACCATCCATGTATGTGATGGACACCTTGTGGTCCATCCCAAGTCAGCCTCGGGCCCTGGGCTAGAAGGCCATGTGTGACATGCCAAGATGTAAGTCATAATACAAACAAGTTACAAGCAGTTCCCTACCTCTCAAAGTCATCATTTGGAGAATCACTGTCCTGCTCAAGGAATGGAGCTGTGGAGAATAAAGATGCTGTGGCCCCACAGCTGTCAGTCAGCTCCAGAAGTGAGACCCGAATTTAGGTCTCTTGGCTGCATGGCCATGGGCTCAGCAGCCCCCACTGGAGAGTAGGGATGATGTCTGGGACGGACTCAGAACTGTCCTGCTCATGTCTCTCACAACCTCTTCTAAGTTTTCCTGTAAGGGGCTCAAATGATACCAGTTCTTTATCTTGTACCCCAACCTCATGGGGGAGTCAATGTGCAAGTCCTGACCCCAGTTTACCTGTCACCCAACCCAGCCTCCCCCAGCCTGGTCACAGCCTCCTCCTTTTCAATACCTGGAGTGAGGGCCCCAGAACACGGTGCAGAGGCCCTCGATGGCCCATTCTGCCTGGGAACAGTGGGGTCAAGAATCAGAGTACCAGATCATACAACCAGTGCCTCGACTTTAACGGCAAGGGACAGACCTAATTGAAACCATGTGTTACTCTCCTGGAGCTGACCCAAGGCTACCTTGATCCAGGCATGGCTCTGAGACGTGAAAGCAAATGACAGAAACCACAAAATTAATTTTGACTGAAACATGAACTTGCATACAAGAACCCTTTCCGAAAGGACTTCTACTCTGCATCATGGATAAATAGAAGTCTGGACCAGGTGGGCCTCGTGTTTGGCCGTGACTGTCACTCACTCCTGACCTAGAAGCTTGCTTTCCCGATGTTTTGCACAAATGCACGACATGTGAAGGAGACAGCACACGGAGGCTGCCCAGCAGAGCTGGTGAGGAGAGAGAAGGAGGCTGCAGCTGTTCTCAGAGCAGACTAGAAAAGCAGGGGCAACGGCTCAAACACCCACCAGATGCCCTCTGGTAGGGCTTGGCCACTTGCGCTTGTTTTTCAGCAGGTTTTGATGGCAGCGCACAGAAGACAGTAGCAGAAAAACATTAGAAGCCAAAGAGAGAAAGGGGGCACCACAGAAAAGGGAAGAGAAGCCAAAGAGAGAAAGGGGGTGCCACAGAAAAGGGAAGAGAAGCCAAAGAGAGAAAGGGGGCGCCACAGAAAAGGTAAGAGAAGCCAAAGAGAGAAAGGGGGCGTCACAGAAAAGGGCAGACAAAGCCTTAGGGCTTGAAGTACTAAAGCACACGTTACAGAGAAAGTAAACAAAACTAAGGACAAAAAACAAAGGCCAAAGCTGGGTGCAGGAGACGCCCCAGATAGAAAATGTGGTGGTGACAACCCAAGTTTGGTCCTTGGAGCCCACACCAAAAGCTAGATGTGTCAGGCTGCATCTGCATCCCAGAACTCCACAATGGAGAAGAGACGTGGAGACTGGAGAATGGCTCTGAAGCTCACAGGCCGCTGCCTTAGCAGCAGAGACTCTGCTTCAACAGGTATGGTTCAACATGAGCGCTGACTCCTGAAACTGTTCTCTGGCCGTGCACATGCTTGCACGCACACGCGCACGCGCGCGAGCACACACACACACACACACACACACACACACACACACACACACACCACATATGCCACACACACACACCACATGCACTACACACAACACACACTTTCATATACCACACACATACACACACACTCACACTCTCTCACACACACTGTCACACACACATACATACACATACACATACACACATTCTCTCTCTCTCTCTCTCTCTCTCTCTCTCTCTCTCTCTCTCTCTCTCTCTCTCACACACACACACACACACACACACACCAGCAAAAGTAAGCACTAAAGCACACAGTGAGACCTGTCTCTACAAACAAGCAGCAGCCAAAGAACACAGGGTGTCATTTTCTGTTTCAACACTTGTAGGATAGATGAACCACCACCCCCTCCCCGCCGCCCCCATCCCACCTCTGTCTAGGGATACAAAGACCCCGCCTCATCTGGACTAGACACGGTTGACAATGCGAACACTTTGGGGATGGTGAGGAAAAGTTTCTGTACTCACATTTGTCCCCGAGGAAGCTGAAGGAAATGTGGGGTTTGATTGAGCAAAGGCCCTTGGAATGGCAGCATACGGTGTCCCAAGATTTGAGGCATAATCTGAATGATAAATGATACCAGGTTTAAAGAAAGCCACAAATGTAACCTTCAGAATTCATAACTGGGGAGATGGCTTGATTGGTCAATGGCTGCCTTGCAGGCCTGGGGACTGAGTTCTATCCCTAGACCTCATGTAAAACAGCAGATATGACAGAACTTGCTTGTATTTCCAGTGTGAGGGAGGCAGAGACAAGAGCATCTCTGAGGATCCCTGCCTCAAAACACACACACACACACACACACACACTCATGACTCAGATACACATGAAAAGAGAAAACTGTAAATTTTCTCTTGCTATTCTTATTAGTGTTTGGCATGATTACACCTCTGGGCTTGCTGTAACTGGCAGCCTGGAGGGTCTGAAATATCCCAGAGAACATTGTCAATACTTGGGATCTGACTGTTTATAGGTGCACAAGAAGTTCATATCTGGAATTCCTGCTTATACATGCACAGGAAGTTCATATCCAGGAAGTACTATCTGTGCACACACAGGAAGCTCATATCCGGAAATTCTGTTTGTGCACACACAGGAAGTTCATATCCGGAAGTCCTGTCTGTGCACACATAGGAGGCTCATATCCAGGAAGTCCTGGATCTCAACAGTGGAAGATAAACCTAAGGACGGATGATTCTGCTGCAAACTGCTGTCTAAGGGCCACTCCCACTCACCCTCATTTCCAGTGGAGTTATAACCAGCTGTGCTGTTTGGGGAGGCACACAGTGTCCCCTCTGCTGAAGCAAGTATACACCGGAGGCCAGCACTAGAGGAGAGTCAGACAATTAGTTTATTCAAGAAGTTAAACAAAAAATGACTATATAACCCCAAATTCTACTATGCATAAAACACCCAAAAGTTGAAAAAATGTATGCAATAAATACTTATGTGTAAATAAAATAAATATATAAAAATAAATAAAGACTCGTGCTTGGTTGCTCACAGCCTTTGTCACCCATGGCACAAAGTAGAAATGTGTCCATCCGAAAGATCAGTGGATACATTGCATGTGTATGTAAGAAAGCGCATATTGTTCATGTATGATGATGTGAGCAAGTTTAAAAAGCCAGGCATGAAAGGCCATTTGCCATAGGAGTGCATTTACACGAAATGTCCATGAGAGGCGAACCCATAAGCAGAGAAGACCGGTCCCCAGGGGCCGCGAGAGAGCTAGGGTGGATGGCAGTGGGACTGGCTCAGTTGTGAATGTGCTAACTGCTGCTTGATTGTAAGCTGGTACTGATACCACAATAAAGAAAAGGGAGCCCTTTGCAAAATCTCTTTTCAATCAGTCGTGGTTAGATACTACGCATGAACTGCACAACTTTAACCACGTTTAAGGGCGCAGTTCTGCAGCAGTAAGTAGAGTCATCCTGCCACACAACCCCCACCCCACCCCAGCCAGCCACAGAACCCTCCGCCTTAGAAAACTGAAACACTGCCTGGGAAACACCTACTCTCCGTTCCCACCAACCCCAGCCTGTTTAGTTTCCAAAATACCTCACGGGAGTGGAATTTTACAGCTCAAAATTGTGTGTGTCAGAATTTCCTTCCTTTTAAAGACTAAGTAACATTGCATTGTGTGGACAGTCCACATTTTGTTTATCAGTTTTTTGTTAACGGGCCTCCCTGTTGCTTTCACTTTGTAGCTATTGTGAACAACCAGAGGTCTTGGAGGCCTTATCTACTCTTCATCCTTGGACCTGGGGCTTGGCCCTTCCAGCCTCTCTCCCCTCTTTCTGTGCTGGTGAGACTCGATATTCCCCGGGCCCACAGCAGCTGCAGAGCCTTCACACCTCAAAACCCTGCTCTGGCTGGTGGGAGAGAGCTTCCCTCATACAGCCACCTCTCTGGAGGCATCCTCAGTGAGGTCTCGCCTGGTTGTGCCTTTTGCAATTCAGTCTGCCCAAGAGTCACGTGCTCACTTGCACACCGCCCCCACCCCTCCA
Source organism: Cricetulus griseus (assembly GCF_003668045.3). NCBI lineage: Eukaryota > Metazoa > Chordata > Mammalia > Rodentia > Cricetidae > Cricetulus > Cricetulus griseus. The sequence goes on from NC_048596.1 coordinate 7,740,879, forward strand.
GTATCGTCTTCTGCTTGGCATTTACAGCAAGAGTAGGAGCTCCTGCGCTTGCTTAGGTGGGTGCCTCCGGAGGCGGGGCTTCTTCCCCCGCTGGGCTCTCTGCGGAGGCGGGGCTTCTTCCCCTGCTGGGCTCTCTGCAGTTTCCCTGTGCCTAGCCCACAGTGCTCAGTGAGCACTTGGGGAGCTCGCACATGGGACTGTCTGGGTGGCGCTTACCTTTCAGAGAAGAGCAGGCATTTCTGGGCATGCAGCTTCCCTTTAACGTGTAGTTCCCAGTCCTGAATGAGAAGACCCGAGAATGGAGAGACGGGGTAACAGTCGTTACTACCAGCCAGGCAGGGGGCTCTGATCACCCAGAGACCTCATTTCCATCTCTCTCCTCCCCATCCCAGGTGCTGCTTGACAATTGCCAGTCTGTCTTGTTAACCCTGTATGCATCTTGCATGGCTAATCCGACGAGGTCAGATTCCCTCGTTTCCTCTCAGGAGACTTTGGACCCATCTCTGGCCTCGAGCTCTTCCTTTCCACAGAGAAATGCCACCCCCTTCTCTCTGCTCTGCAGTGTAGTGCGTCCTAACGCTATGCCAGACAAAGACTTCCAGCACCTGCTGGCATCATGGCTATCACTGTGTACACACTAGAGATGTGAAGACGTGTCTCACCCTCTGGATGAGTCACAGACACACATCTGGATTATCCAACCTGAGCAGCAGCAAAGGACACTGTGCAGTGACTCCCACTAAGGAGGAACTGTATTATGCTCTGGGGCTGGTGAGACAGACAGCTGGCTATGGCTGAGTCTCTACTTTGCGACTCTCTAGCTAGGTGATCTGGTACGAATCATCTCATATGTCTGGGCCTAAATTTTCTCCTCTGTGAAAAGAAGGCAATGACAGTGTCTACCTTTTGAGGGCATGGAGGCACATTCCTGCAACCCCAGAATTCAGGAAGGCAGAGGCTAACCTCAGGTACACAGTGGGCCCAAGATCAGCCACAGCTGAATGAGATCCAGTCTCAAAATACAATAAATCAACAATAAAAACCAATCCCCCAGTGTCTACCTCATCCAGTTACTACTGGCACGTGGAAAGAGTTTAATATGTGCTGTTACACACATTTCATTGTTTCAAATATTTCATTGCATTGCCAGTACCTTGGAGCAAACATTCTACTCTGGGGGTTCTTGTTCACAGCCGTGCAAAGCACTTTAACATGGGGGAGGGGAGGGTCCGCCACGGGGAAGGGGGCTCAGGAGCCTCTCCCTCCAGACGATATACTTTGGAGTCTTCTTTCATGGTTTGCTATCTAGCCTGAGAATTCATCTTTTGCCCTTGACCCAGAATTCCACTTTCCCCTCTTTCAGACTCAGTACAACATATATAATGAAGGAACTGTAGCTTCCAGAATGTACAAAAAAGAAATGTCTTCAAAGGAAAGCGGGAGACCTCTGCTTTTTCATCTGTGTAGGGGAAGAAAGCTCCTACCTGCCTTAAAGCAGGGAAAGGACCCTGATTTAATTCTGAAATTCCTTTGGGGTCTACCGCTGAGAGCCCTCATCATTTATTACAGAAGTAGCAATTAATATTCTAGGTATCAATCCATCAGAACTAACTTCTGATGGAGAAAACTTGTAAAGTTGGCAAGAAATAGAGTCCAGAATATCTGCTGTTATGAATTTCTGTATAGTCTTGATACCTAGAGTGTGTGTGTGTGTGTGTGTGTGTGTGTGTGTGTGTGTGTGTGTAGTGATGTACATTCTCAAAAAGGCCCCAGAGAAAGGAAGTTCCTTCTAATCAGGTGTAAGAAGTGAGAGCCTCCATTGCTAACCCTGAGCCTGGAAGCAAAGCCTCTGCCTTAGCCCTTTCCTTTGATGTAGTATAGGGAGAAAATGTTAATACAGATCAAGGCCCATTTCCAGTCCATAGCTGATGCAAGATGGCTTGGCTACTGTGATGCTGAGTTTTCAACTATCGCAAAGGCAAAAGCAAAACCCAATGTATACAGAGTTTCTTTTTTATATTTATCAATTATAAACTTCTGGTGTTTCTTTTTTATATTTATCAATTATAAACTTCTAGTTTAACTGACACTATGAATGCAGTTCACTCATGATTTCAATAGGGGGCACTGGCGACAGTCAGTCCCGGGGCCCAGCTGTCCTTGGGTAACCCACCTTCAGGTCAAACACCTTCTTGTCACAGATGCTGCAGATGTGTGGCAGGTGTGGGGGGGCCACACCATGGAAGTCACTCAGCTCATGAGCCTGCAGAGGCCTCAGGGACAGGACGGCCTGCTCCTCCTTGGCCCGACGCAGGGAGCAGCTGAACCCCTGCTTGCTGTTGTTAAGCCGAACTCCAAAGGCAGGAGGGGTCCTGTCTGGAGTAGGCTCCTCGGGATCATACAACTCATAGGGTTGGTTGGCAGGTGGAGGCCACAGGTTGGGTCCAGCTGCCATATCAGGCTTGTTTGGGCCAGAGAATCCAGGGGGGCTCTCCCACTGACTGTTTGCACCTTGCAACAGCCCACCAAGCTCCCCTTTCATACCCCCAGCCTGTTCAGCTGGAAATCCACCTGCTACGTGTGAACCTTGGGCATTGGGTCCATAGAAGTCTTTAGAAAAGGCAGCCTGGCCATCCTGCCCTGTGTGGCTGTAGTGCCCTTCATAGGCCTCACTGCCTGATGCTGTGGCCGAGGCCGAGGCTGGCAAGTAGCCAGGCTGGCCCTCCGTTTCGGAACCATAGGCCTGGCTAGGGTTGGTTTTGCCATACTCGTAGAACCCTGCAGTAGCTGGTGTAGGTCCAGCCTTCCCAATGCCCAGGATGACTGCTGGCTGGGCAGTGGTCTGGGGCATTACCCCACTAAAGGGATGTACCACCACAGCATTGGGGGGCTGACTGGGGAGGCTCACAGACGGTCCTGGGCCTCGTGCCTGGCTAGGAGGCGAAAAGGCAATTGCATTGGAAGGAAATCGGGTACTGGATATGGTGCCAGCATGCTGGGAAACTCCAGTAGGGCCATGTGGGGTGCTGAGCACAGAGGGATGCCTCAACTGGTTGAAGAGAGGCTGGGACATGGCCACTTTGGAGAGGACTTGATTCAGGACCGTGGCGGCTGCAGTGTTGTTGGTGACGGCCGTCTGTGCCAGCTTCAGCCGATGGAGGGTGAGCTGGGCCTGTAGCTGGGCCAGCTGGAGGCTGGCTGGCGAAGGGAGCAGAGGGTTCTGGTTACTGACTGAGAAGGGGCTCTTGTCCAGGAGCTTGGCGGCACTGTAAGGAGACAAGAGGGTCACATGCATTGGCGAGGTTTCAGTGAGTGGCCCCTTTCCCCACATAGACAAGACTCCACTTCATAGATTCTACAAACAAGTGCTCACACATTAGGAAATGCCCAAAACTCTAACAGAAAAGACTACATGGCAGCACGTCCAATCTCTCTGGTAGTCGGAAGCAACCTCCCAAATTAAAAACACAGATTCCACGATGGAGAGATAAGGTAGAAAAAACCATAATCTCAGCCAGGTGAGGTGGCTCCAAGCTGTAGGATACCAGGATACAGGGATGCCTCAAATTTGAGGCTAGCCTGATCTACATAGCAAGCTCCAGGCCAGTCAGGGCTACATAGTGAGATCCTGTCTCAAAAGAACAATACATAGACAAAGATGTAATGTGTCATTTATCTTTGATAAAGATGGCTTGAAATGCCTGGTCATGGCTGTCATAGCTTCTGACTCTATCATTCAATTGTGAAAATACATCCTAAGGCAAAACTTGGTAGTTGAAAATGTTCCTCTGACATTATTTAGTGGTTAAAATGACAAACAGTAACAGGAAGACAGAGTTTGAGCTGGGCAAATTATGATGTATCTATATAACAAGACGTAAGTAACCATTTTCAATTACTTTTTAAATGTATACACTATTATTGAAACATTTAAGACATTCAAAAAGTTGTGCCCAGGGCCAGAGAGACGCACAGTGGGTGAAGGCCTCTGCCCCCAAGCCTGACCACCCGAGTTTGATCCCAGGTCCCACAGGGTGGGAAGAGAGAACTGACTCTCACAAGTCCTGTGACTTCCATGTGTACATGACGACACATGTGTATACCTGCCCCCACAGTAACTAATAATAATAATAAAAGTTGTAGAGGTTTGCTCTGCACCATACATAAAATAAAAACCGCCCCGATGCTAACCACCACTTGGGTCCTGCTGCCTTCTCCCACGATGAGCTCATCATTGCCATTGGTAAATATCTTCATGAATTTGGCAAAGCCACTGGTTCCAAAAATTATCACTTAAATCACATGAGAAAATCCATATGCTCCTTGGCTTGAAAACTATTCACAGAATGAACTGAGTGTATGTTCATGACGTAATTTTCACCCTAGTCCTCATTTTAGATCCAATGAGGCAGGTTTTACACATAAGTAGTATATGGAACAACCAAAAAAACTTACAAATGAAAAAAATCTAAATTTGAAGTAGCAAGTGTTAGTCAGTTTTCACAGAATCTGAGAGAGTGGCCTGTGTCAGGTGGCTACTGTGTTACTTAGCAAACTGAGAAGGACTTGTCTATGAATGGGGCAGACTGTCCCAGAGAATTTGGTACATGTGGTTTGCACAGTTGAGGCTTTTGGGTAAACCATATTTTCTGGGTCTTAAGTTCTCCTTGTGGGATGTGAATATAACCAGGAAATGTGTTCTAGATGCTGATGAAGTGGAATTACCAGGCATCTGAATGGGGCTGTGAAATCTGAAGTCTGGATTGATGGACCAGCCAGGCTGAACAACCAATCTACTTCTAAAGATGCTCAGCTGGGACACTCCAGTCTCCTCACGAGCACCGTGCAGTAAAAGCTCAAAGATAATGAAGCCCCGATGGATGGACGGGAGAGAGACAGACAGACAGAGAGAGNTTATCAGTGCCCAGCAGTCACTTTCTTTTTGATCCTTGCCTGGGAACAAAGTCAGCTCAGAGGACAGCCTGTCTGAATTCTCCTGAGCCACTAAGACACAGAGGATGCTCTCACCTCCCCACCCCCACCCATCTCTGCAGAGGAAGAAAGGCCAATTCCCCCACTATAGGCTCCCCCAGCTCATCCTCCTTAGGCTCAGGAAGTACCTGATAGTAGTGTCTGGCCCCAACTGAAAGGGAGTCTAGAGAGGGGTGGAGAGAAGAGAAGCTCTCATGTACACACACACACACACACACACACACACACACACACAGAGAGAGAGAGAGAGAGAGAGAGAGAGAGAGAGAGAGAGAAGGGTGGGTTGGGGTGAGGTGAAAAGAGAGAGAATCTCATCACACCTCTCTCTCCCATACTCCTTTGAGGAATGCTTAGGTTTCTCTTGGAGGAGGCAGAGAGGCCACAGGAGGCAGGGAGGGGAGAGCAATGGTGCTCAGCCAGGTGATGCCCCTGTGGCCTGTGAGAGATTGTTGCAGTCTCAAGGGTCACACAGAATAGGCCATTTTCATTTCAATCTTGTAAATCCAAACACTCACTGTCATTGAGGAAAGGGAGAGAAGCCTCTGGGGCAGAACCCCAACCCTGTTTTTAAAGTGGGACCCCCCTCAGCCCTCTGCATGCCTCCTCCTGGGCTGCTTGCTTGTTTTGTTTGAAGTGAGATCCCAGACATGAGGCACACCCACACTTAAGTACAAGAACAAGACACACTGACAAGCCAGATTAAAAAAAAAAGACCTTACTTTTCTTTCCCTTTTGTGTGAGGAATCAAAAACTTTCTTCAGGTTCTTCAAGAGACACCCAGTTAGCAGCCATGCTGGGCTCTAATGCTGGCTGCATTTAAAACATGGGGCAAGAGGAGGGACCATGCTAACGGTGTGGTGGACCTTTTCCCTCTGGGAGTTATGCTGGCCGCACCTAACCCCTGTGGGCCATGTGTGGCGGGCACAGCCATCACAGCAGTAACAGCGCGGGAGGGGCTAACAACGGCTCACATAATGGTTAACAGAGGCAGGGTGGTCCCCTGATGAATGATCACTCCTTGTGTACTAAGCAGCTGAGCCTTAGAAGGCTGACTCAGCTCCCCCCCCCCAACCTGCTTGCACAGGGCCAGCTCTCCCCCAGGCTTGTCCACCACACAGACTGTCCTTACAAACAAGGCGCTAATGAGGTGCCAATGTGGTTTCCATGACCAGAGAAGCACAACGTTGGTTTTGTTTTCCCCAGAGAAGTCAGCTGTGTTTTTAGACCTGAATTCTGGGCTGGAGCAAGTTCTTGCTAGAAGTTCTCCTCTTGGGTGTTGAAAGGCTATGTGAAGAAGAGCCACCTCCCAACAAGTATAGCCAGCCACGCAGCAAGCCTGCAAGCCAGATACCCGTATGGCTGGTATGGCTACAGAACCTCACCATTCAGACCCAGCACACAGTCAGACCAGAACCTCGTCATTTGGATCCAGTACAAAACTAGCCCAGAACCTCACCATTCGGATACTGGCACACAAGCAGACTAGAACCAGATCTCTTCCCAGTTTCTTTGTCTTGCAAATTCTCACTGTGCCCAGCTTTATCCTGCCTTACCCGGAAGTGGTTTCACACAAATTATCCACACAGAATATCCCTTTTAAACCAAAACCTTAGATGAGAAAAAGACTAATTGTTCTATTGAAGGGGGAGCCCTAAAATCCTTAGCCTGAAGAGTTAATAACTTAGCCAGGCTAGGTGGATGCACACACTTGTAAGCCCAGCACCTGAAAGGTAGAGAAAGAAGGCTCAGGTGACTGAAGGTGAGTATTGAGCACTTGAGTTTGAAGATAGACTGGGTATATAAGTCTTCTGTCCCAAAAGGAAAAGGAAGGGAGGGAGGGAGGGAGGAGGGAGGGAGGGAGGGAGGGAGGGAGGGAGGGAGGGAGGGAGGGAGGGAGAGTAACGTTTGGATACCTCCAGTGTTCTTGTAGCATCTATTTCAAGGTTTTACTGCTCTGTTTGAAGAGAGTCCCAAGAGGCACACCCACACTCAAATCCAAATCCAAACACACTCTAGAGCCAGATGAAGACACCTTTGCTACTCTTTCTCATTTGTGTAAAGACTCAAGCTCCAAAAAAGAATGGAGTGAATCTTGGAGATTCTTGCATTTTCCCAGAAGATTTTGCCATGCCTGGGTGGCCGTGGTAACTGCCAGGAACAAGATGAAGAAGAAGATGATGGCTGTGTCTTATCAGAACCTGGTAGTTGGTAGATGTGGACACTATTTTTTTTTTTTGAGAATACACTTTATGTGGATAAAGTACCTTGAACAGTTCAAAACGGAGAGTCTAAGGACACAGTCACTAAATGGAATTTGCTGTTGAACCGCTGGGTACAGTCACTCACCACCCACCACAGCATAGGTGTTTCAATACACTTCTCTCTAAGTCTAGCTCTTGAAATTGAGTGGAGGCTGGAGGATGACTCAGGCGTCAGGAACACTGTCTGCTCTCACAGAGAGTGGAGGTTCAATGCCCAGAACACACATGGGGCTCGCAACTATCAATCACTCTGGTTCTGGAGGTTCAAAGCCCTCTCTTGACCACCATGGGCACTGCCCATGGTTCGCAGACGTATGCAGGCAGGACACCCATACACATAAATATAAGTCAATCTTTTTTCTTTATAAGACAAATTGGACAGAGAACTGGATGATGGGTCTGCAAAGACATTCAGACTCTGATGTGCAGAGCCCATGAGTGTCACCTTTTACATGGTAAAGAGAACTTTACAGTAGTGATTACACGAAGGATCTTCAGCTGAGAGAAGACCACTTCTTACCAAGGTGTGCTCGGTGTAATCACAAGAGTGATGAGGGCAGGAGTCAGAGAGAGAAGATGAAGCATGTATCAGAGAAAGAGAAGACGATATGCTGGTGTTTTGGAAGTGGAGAAAGAGACTGTGAGCCAGCACAGCAGAGGCAGCCTTTAGAAATTCAAAGGAAGAAAGAGGGAAGGGAAGGGAAGGGAAGGGAAGGGAAGGGAAGGGAAGGGAAGGGAAGGGAAGGAAGAGAGAGAGAAAGAGAGAAAGGGAAAGGATGTTCCTGAAGAGCCTAGGCAGAGGGCAGCCCTACAGACACTTCGACTTTAGACCTACCAAGGCTATCTTAGAATCTGGCTTCCAGAATTGTAATAAATCTATATTGCTATACACTATCAACATTGTGGGGCAGCACAGGAAATGAATACCGTTTCCCCAAGACTCCCAGACACTAAGGGTGATTCTGTTTAAGAAGCTGAGGTGGACCTGGGACTGCCTGGATGTTGTGGGCATGAAGAGATCCTGCTAGGAGCCTGGGTAGGACAGACAACATGAGTGGACAATCCAAGTGTCTGAGAAGCTAAGGCTACAAAACATCTTCCCAGAGGTAGTGTAGGAATTTAGTAGAGTCATTGTATCCGGAGTAGATATTAGCACGAACAACTGTTTTTTAGAAGTACTTTGACCTTGAAGAATCACCGTGGTAAAAACAGTGATTGTTTCCCGTGATCTGTAGAATTGTTTTACTGAAGGGGCATTGCAGCCATCCCATGACTTTGGTCACAAGATGCCTCAGGCACACCCGAGGCTCTTGTATTACTGTGTATTGCAAACGATAAATAATAAAGACTAGAGTCATGAGGACGAGTGATGCTCTCCTTCAGTAAGACATGTAAACTAGATTAGGGATCTCGGTATGAGGAAACACTTTGTGCAACAATCAATACAAACACCTTTGTATGGCTACTGGGGGTGGTCCAGTCCATCAGAGAGGCTGGACCTTCCGGCTGCCACATAACCCTGAAAATTTCATCTTGGAGCACCTTCTTTCTCCAGCCAATCCAGTTATGCGGTGCACCCTGACACAGAGGACTCTTTAAAGTCACCTCCTTTTACTCATTAGAACAGTAGCAGACCGGGAAAGCTTAGAATTACAGGATTTTAAGCACCCAGCACAATCAGTCCCTTATCAACCACAGAAAAGCTAACCTGTCCCATGCCACAGAGGTGACTGCTGGTGAGACCTCAATGAAAACCAGGATCCTCCAACTCAACTTCCAGTGTCTGGGAGAACGACCTCCACTTGGAAAAGCCTAACTAAGCCTGGGACTACCCACCTCACCCTAGAATGGTTATGTTTACCCAAACCAACCTAGGACTCTCGCTTCACTCAGAGGGGCACAGAGTACTTTCCACACACAAGGCTCCCACTAAACTGGGAAAATACAAGGATACTGGTACTTCCTTTCTTCTTTTCCTTTCTTTGAACAGGGTCTCTCTCTACATAGTGCAGGCTGTCCTGGAGCTCATGATGTAGACCGGACTAGTCTTGAACTCACAGAGATCCTCCTGCCACTGTCCCCTGAATACTGGGATTAAAGGCATGTGCACCCCCATGACTGGCTAGTTTGCCTTCTCCCTGCCCCGGGTTCTCCAGAGGCCCTGGCCAAGGATGCTCCTGTCCAGAGAGTGGGTGGCACAGGACTGGATACACCTCTTCTAGCCTGCACCTTGTTTGGCTGTGCTATTTGCTGCCGTCCCCAGCAGATGTGGGATCTGAGCAGTACAGAGAACAGCACAGTGGCTCACAGGAAGCCACACCCAGGGCTACGGTGCCCATCAGATGCTCTCCCTGAGTCTGGTCCTCACTCACAGAAGCAGCAGGTGACTGTACAGTCTCTGACTTACCAAACAGACTTGGGAGGGCTCCACAGCCCCCCTCCTCCCCACTCCCCTCCCCTCCCCAACACCCGTCTGAAGTTTATCTCTGAGCCACTAATTGTTACAAAGAATTCACAGTGTATAATTAGATTTTAAAACTCTGGTAGTCTGGTAGGAAAAAAAATAATTAAAGCAGTGTTTCCCTGAAGCATTTTCAAACTAAACTATTACATAAAGGCAAACTAGGGCTGGAGAGATGGCTCAGTGGTTAAGAGGTCCTGAGTTCAATTCCCAACACCCACATGGTGGTTCACAACCATCCGTTATGAGATCTGGTGCCCTCTTCTGGTGTGCAGGCATACATGCAGACAGAACACTGTATACATAATAAATAAATAAATCTTAAAAAATAATAAAAGGGCAAACTAGCTAAGCTCATAATGATGGACGGTAGAGATGTTGAAGAAAGCCTTCCTGTAGAGGCTTCTTCATTCTGCCGTGTGGAGAGGATGACTGTTGCCCCAGATAATTGTCCAAACAAGATGCAATGACGTGGCCGCCTGTGGCCAGAAGCAGTGGGCTGCATTGCAGGCATAGTGCACGCGCCCATCATTCTAGCACTAAGAAGCCAGAGGCAGGAGGGCATTGCTGAGTTTGAGGCCAGCCTGATCTACACAGCTTTTCTAGGTTAATCAGGTTTACATTAGAGACCCTGTCTCAAAACACAAATATAATATAATGAAAGTGGGGGGAGGGGGAGGGGAAGGGGAGATGGGGGAGGGAGGAGAGGAGATGGAAGGAGGAGGAGGGGAGAGGAGAGGAGGGGGAAGGGGAGATGGAGGGACAGAGAAGAGGGAGGAGGAAGAGAGGGGGGGGCAGGAGGGAGGGGGAGGAGGGAGGAGGGGAGGGAGGGAGGGAGGGAGGGAGGGAGGGGGAGGGATTGGGGTGCTGGAAATCTCCATCCTGCTCCAAAAGCAGAATGTCAATGACACACAGGAGCCTGCTCTGAAACAGGACCAGATGTGCCCTCGGAACTTTGTTCCTTCAGCCCATGTGGGTCGGGCACCTGCTGCGAGTTGTGCAGAGCCTGCAGATGAGGAGACATAAGAGTGGAGAAAAAGAAGACTTTCTGAGACAGCAGGGGACGGCGTGATGTGCTCTGACTGGGGAAGCTCAGGACAGACAGGTTCACGCTACACTTGTCAAGAAATTCAGCTGGTGAAAGCAAAGACCATCCGAGGGGCTTTCCCCTCGAGTCTGAACAAAGAGGCACAAGGTCTGGCTTGTTCACCAGGGATGGGTGTGGAGACACATCAGTGGTGTGTGACAGGTAGGGAGGGTCATCTGTGGTCAGGGACCCAGGCTTCCATCTGCCTGTTAGATGTATGATTAGGGGATTGTTGCCTAACATTTTGACCCTTAGGATTTTATCTGTGGCAGAAGTCGCAGTGTCCAGGCAATGTGTCTCAGGCTGGGGTGACCACAGCATCACATTTTCCAGGTAACACAATTGCAAGGACACTCACAGCCATTCTGTTGGTGATGTCAGGACAGAGATGCATGGTCACACCCAGTGAGCTAAGCCAGCTGTTAAGCCATCACTTCAGGAGAGGCTGACCGACAACAAAGTCAGCCCAGAGGGCAGCGACTTTGAAATGGGGGGATGACAACAACAGAAGATTCCAGGGAGCCCCCTGAGCCCACTATGCATGTCTCTACTCTGGACTCCCCCAGTGCAGTTCCTTGGTTTGTTTGTGTCTGGAGAAATGGCTCAGTAGTTAAGAGTGTTTGCCCCTTTTGCAAAGGACTGCAGTTCAGTTCCCAGCCCCCAAGTCATGCAGCTCAATACAACCTGTAACTCTAACACCAGGGGAGTCTGGACCTTCTTCCGGTCTCTATGTACTCTCTCTCTCTCTCTCTCTCTCTCTCTCTCTCTCTCTCTCTCTCTCTCTCTCTCTCTCTCTCACACACACACACACACACACACACACACACTCACACACATACATACACACACAAACATGCACACACACATCTCACACAAACACAACACACACACACACACACACACACACACACACACACACACACACACACACACACCACGCACATAGATAAAAATAAAACCAAAACTCATTCATGTTACAAACTGGATGTGATGGCATGCCCCTGTATCGCAGAACTTGGAAGACTCAGGCAAGTGAATCACAGGGATTCAGAGCCAGTCTCGGGCTACACAGCCAGGCCTTCCTCAGCAACAACAATGCTTAAAGAAGGCCACCCCGCTAAATGATCTGCATTTAACTCACTTAGGCTCTTCTCCAAGGCCCACACCGACTCAGGACTCTCTGGCTCCCACCAGTGTCTTCTGTGGAATGAACTGAACACAAGGACTAAGGATCAGGTTAGCACATCATTGCAGGGAAACCTGGACAGTAACTTTGGTATGAGTTCCTGCCAACCAAAACCTGCCTCTAGGGGGTTCTGAAAACCAAATACTACTCCACCCACAGCACGGTCACAGTCCCACACGCTGGAAATGGGATTTGGAAGGAGAGGCCCCCACAAGGTGGAGTGTGGTCTGGGGTACTCCTTTACAGGGCTGGTGATCCAGCTCCGGCCACACTGATGTCCCTGTGAGCAGCAGAAACAGCTCTATGGCTATCAATTGTGACACATTCAACATATGACATATGACATATCATTTTCGAGGCACTGTGAACTGGCTTTGTGTTAAAAGTTTGTCATCACTTCCTATGATTTAGATAGGGAGTGTCCCTAAGGGAACTCAGGCCTTGGTTTGGTCCCTGCTGGTGGCACTGCTGGGGGGGGTGATTGGATCATGAGGGTGATTCATCCATCTGTTGACTTGGCTCATAGCTAAGAGGGTTTTTGGGCAATGGGGGTCTGCTTCAGGAAAGGGGTCACTGGGAACATATCTTTGAAGGGTCTATTCTGCCCTGGTCCATTCTAACCTGACTCTGTTTCCAGCCACCACTGTCAAGGAACGGCTCTGTCCCAGCTTGTTCTCACTGCCATCATGCTTTGCCTCACCACAGGCCCAGAAACAGCAGTGTGGGCCAGCACATCAGAGGCTACAAACGCTAAAATGTATTTCCCCTCCCTTACACCATCTTCTCAGATAAAGACATTTGCCTCCAAACCTGACTATCTGAGTTCAATCCCTGGGACCTACGTGGTAGGAGGAAAAATACAGATTCCCACAAATTGTCCTCTGACCTTCGCAGGTGTACCTTGGCGTATGTACCCCCTTCCAATAAAAATTGATTTTTTTCTCAAACATTTTTATTACACTGACAAATTCTGAGTAACATATTCTTCTAAGAGGAAAAGATCTTCATTGAAATGGTAATAGTTCTTGGTTTTCTGCTCAGCGAGGTGGTGATGGGAGATTATAGTGATTGCCTATGTGGCTACGGCCAGGGATCAGGCATCAAGGGTCCTGGTTGCAACCTGTCTCTCAGCAGCTGTGTGACGGTGAGAAAGGAAAAGGCTCACCCCCCTGCACCTCGGTGTACCTATTCATGCAGTTAGTTAGAAGCAGGGTCTTGTCATTAGCCCTGGTTGGCTTGGTGCTGGCCGTGGAGGCTAGATTATCTTCAGACTTGCACTGATGTTCCTGCCTCAGCCTCCCAAACAGTGTACCCATTTATTATTATTATTATTATTATTATTATTATTATTATTATTATTATTTTAAGGTTACACTTTTCTCATTGAGGTCCACAAAGGTAAAGTGTTCTCTGGGCGCTCTGCATGCTGCAGAGTGTCCTTGGGGAGAATATTTTCCAGGTGAATAGGAACACCTTCCTTTTAGGAAATAGTCCTTGGCCTGGGAAGTATTGAATCTTTGGATACTCAATGCCATTAAGGGTCAGGGTAAAAGGAATGAACTCATTGGTTCAGTCAGATCGATGAATCATTGATTGAGGAGGGGCTTTGCTCAGAGGCAACTACAGGTTTAAGAGTTAGTACTGTCCTGTGGATGAATCCCAGTTTCACCTCTTATAAACTAGTGTCTCTGGGCCAATATTCAGCTTTTCTAAGGCCTGAGGTCCTTGTCATTAAAAGGAAGATGGATGGATCCAAGTTGCAGGCTTGCTCTGAGAGTGGACAGGTGCATAAAGTATTTGGCACAGTTCCTGCCACACAGCAAGTGACCACTTCTATCATTATTTCTGCTGTTGTATTATCATTGCCAATGTTATCCTTATCATTGTCACCCTCAGTACCGGCAGCATGGGAGCTCTGCCAACAAAGACGAATGTTCCTTACAGACAGAAAAGGAAGCTAAGGATGCACAGATAAGAAGAGGAAGAGAAGGCAAGGGGTGGACGACTGCTGGAGAGGAAAGAGCAAGGGTAGAGAGGTGCAGGGAGGCACCGTGACCACGCCTCCCAAGGGCTGGCTACAGGTGTGCCTGACCACGCCTGTCAGGCCGTGGTCAAAGGGATGACTAGTGTTAGGTTCTTAAGGGGCTGCAGACACGTTGGGGCCCCTTCTCTCTGGCCTCCCTGCCTTGCTGCCTCTGGGCACACTCTGGCTTGCATTTGGCTGGTATTTATCTGAATAAAGGTATCTTGAATCTACAAGCCTTCTCCTTCAGGGTGGGGCCCAAGCTGCAGAGATAGTGGCAACAGTGGTTGGGTGAACCAAGCCAGGCAATGTTAGATATCCAGGACCATGTGGCACTTTGTCATGGACTCTTTCCCGGTGTTGAAGGTCCATGCCGTGACCATATAGAGCTCAGCTTCGGGCTCTTCCCCGGTGACGTCCAGCCACCCAGTAGCAAAAGCCAAAAGTATGTTGGGGCCCAACCAACTTCATTCACAATAATTATGATGGCTCCCCAGAGAACAAATCAGGGATTTAAACCCTCTCTGGATTCAACCCAGTTCACTCTCTGGACTGTGTCATGAATATGCTCTTTCTTTCTTTTCTGTGCTAAGGCATAAAATATGATCCAGGGGAAAAGAGCAATGGCCAACCAGGAGGATGCAGTCCACATGAGTGTGCTTCCTACAGAAGAGGCAAACCCAGGGCTCAGGCCTTGCTGTCTCCTGAAACTAAGTATCTCCTACATCTTTATTGTTCAGTTCGATGGCTCCATTTGACCACACATACCCAAAATTTAGATGGGTCCTTAGAAGCGTCACCTGGCCGGGCCCCAATTGGGTGTGGACAGCGTTTCCCCTACAGCCCCCAGGTAAAAAGCCATAAAAATTCATCAAACATCCCCTATTTTTCTACAACAGTGTAATTCACGATTTACCAATTGTATACTTTAAGGAGAACCAGACAAGAAGAGCCCAAAGGGGTCCAAAAAAAAAATGCTAAGGAGATGGAAAAGCTGTGCATCCCGATCGGATCAGTACCCACCATGTGCATTGAAAGAAATAGCGTATGTAAGCTGCTGTAACAAATGAAATAACTGCATGTTAATTAATGCAGGGGGCGTGATTTACTACCGTGTCCTCTCAGAAACTGGATCATACCATGAGGCACTCAGGGAGGTCCCTAATTGCCAGGTTACAAAGATGCCAGTAACGACAATGCCAGTCCTGTGCAGGCTGCAACTTTAAAATTCTAGCTAACTACCCTAGATTTGAAGAGCAAGGGGCCTTGGAGACCATCTCCTGGTCACAACCCCCTCGTTCAACAGAGGGTAGAAAGTGAAAGCCAGGTGAAATTCGAGAGTCAAACACCTGGATAGAGCAGAGCCGTGGCTGGAGCCCCAGGGCCGACGTGAGGGTGAGGGTGGGACACCTCACCAGGACTCAGCAGGGGGTCTTCTTCTCAGACACTCGGTTGCTGCACGGTCTCTCCACAAACAGTGGTGCTGCTGCATCAGCAGAGGCTAGGCCTCTGTGACTAATTCCAAGATTACCGGGTCCACACTGCTAACCCACGTTTGGGCCTTTGCCACAACATCGGATGATTCATGTCACTGTGACAGGCCTGGAGATGATTCATAGCATGGATAATAATCCTGCCTTCTCTTTTGTTCTGTGCTTGTCACTTTGTCAGTTACACACACACACACACACACACACACACACACAGAGACACTAGTGGCCCATCCTCCAGAACCATATGGGTAGTGAAGCCAAATGTGACTGTTTCCTGTTTACACTAAGAAAACTACAGGTCAGACATGGAGGTAAGCACTTGTCATCCCAGCACCCAGGAGGCTGAGGCAGGAGGATTGAGAGTGTGAGCGTAGTTAGGGCTATATATAGTGAGACTGTCTCAAAAAACAAACAAAAAAGAACGAGACCGGGAAAGATATGATGAGCCACCCAAGGTCACCTACAGAACAACGGAGTCAACCAAAGGTCTTTTAACTCCAGGTCCGATGTTTTCTCTGTCTACATAGTCTCTAACGGGGGCTTATAAACTATATTTTTGTTCCGACTTCCCCACTTGCCTTTATGTCCAATCTCCAGCCTTTTGTCTCTGTGCCACTCTCTTATCAGACAGTCTGCACTTCTCACAAAAGGGATCTAGTGGTTTTTTTTCTTTCTTTTCTTTTCTTTTTCTTTTTTTTTTTTTTTTTTTTTTTTTTTTTTTTTTTTTTTTTTTGGTTTTTCGAGACAGGGTTTCTCTGTGTAGCTTTGGAGCCTATCCTGGCACTTGCTCTGGAGACTGGCCTCGAACACACAGAGATCCGCCTGCCTCTGCCTCCCGAGTGCTGGGATTAAAGGCATGTGCCACCATGCCTGGCTTATAACTTAAAATTATTAAAGAAAGGGATTATTTAATATTCATGTTTGCTGTGAATTTTAGAAATATTAAACTAGCAAGAGCCTTACAAACTCATTGTCTACCCCCACCCCATGAACAAATGGTACTATTATAGTCATTTTTACTCAGGTAAATTTTTTTATAAGAAAAATATCTGCAGAACCTGGAAAAGCTGTTGCTGCTATTGATGCATAACATATTGCCATTATTGCTCTTTTTATATAAATATAAATATATATATATATATACATATATAAGCTAATTGAAACTCAAATATGTGATGAATCCAAGGTGTTTCAGTGAGTGCTCACCTGTGTGCATGCAAATTTGATTTACTAAAGATGAGTAAATAGTAAAGTTATATGCTTGCCCAAAAAAAGAAAAAAAAAAAAGAAATATCGGTAAACACAGCCAAGCTAGGCAGCACAAAACTGCTATCTTAGCACATTCCAGAGGCTGAGCCTGGGAGATGGAGAGTTTGAGGCCAGCCTGGGCTACATATTGAGACACTATCTAGCTCCCCAATACATGCTGACACCGCTTCAAGATGCTGCCCAGTCCAGTCCCACCGTCAACTCCCCAGAGACAATTATGGGTGGTTTGCATGTCTACTGGTTTATGCTTGAATATGTCTACATATAAAAGTATAAACGTGAGTCTTTTTCTACAGTGATATGTTCCTAAAGCAGCATGGAGGTCTAGCTTCAACAGAATTTCTCCAGAAAACACACACATCCTAAGTTTCCTTCAGGATTTTCAGGAGTGAAAACTTAATGAGGAGCATCAGATGGTCCAGACCTGCTCCTAAGACCAAGACTGAGTCCCTGTGTGTCTGCTTTCCTGAGTCTCAGGTGGGAATTGCTCCCCTTCTTTCTTTTTAAAGAGAAAGCGGGTGAAGAGAACGGGCCTCTGAGGTCCTTCCCACCTTTGAAATCCGATGACTGTGAGGTTCAATGACCTCATCTGTCACGAAGACAATAATGTCCTCCGCTGTGCAGCCTGCCTGGAGATCAAAGCACTGTGCAGGTGTTCTGTAGACTGTGATGCTCATCAAAACGGTGGCTATCGTCATTGTCACAACTAACCGCGGCTGGGGTCCTGGGAACACCTTTAGAGAAACCAGTGTAATATCTGCACGAGCTTGGCTGGGATGACTGTGTTGCAAGCCAGGCTGTATGAAACTGCTCAATTTTCTCTTCCCTTTTTATCTGGACAAGCAGTCCAGCACAGCAGAGCCTTAACTTACGTGTCTGAAGGGTTGGCGAGCAAAATGCCCAGGTGTCTCATGTATCCCTCTCTCATGTAACCCTCTGTCAAGATCTGTCCAGCCCACTCTGGGCTTTCAGAGTGAAACCAGCTTAGACCTCTCAGGGCTAGAATTGGTTTGTCTGAGATGCGGTTTTCCAGGCAGAATTTCACTTGTTTTATGAACATTAAAATCTAAGAAATTGGTTTAACCTCTGGGATTAGGGGACATTTATTCCATATTTCCAGGAAACATAAGATATGGTGATCTCTCAGTTGAGACACTTTCTGGGAGGGCAGCTGAGACTCCTGGGAGGAAAAACAAGCTCCCTGATTATCCAATGCACAGTTCCCTAAGAAGCCAAGTCGTTTATTTTTATATATAAATATGAGCTAACTGTCAGGGGTTCCTAGGCAGTGCTGCCCCAGTAGAATTCAGTGTGCACAAAGTTATCCGAATATGCCTCTGTGTGTTCTAATCCATCTGCTCAGACCACTGGAGAAGCCCCTGCTTCAAAACCAAGTCCCCCTTGCCCAGACGGCCTTCTCTCACCTCCACACAGCATGCTCTAGAAGGTCCGGCCACGCTCCAATCTTTACCACCCTCTCACGTAACTGAACACTAGATCAGTTGTCTGGCTTCCCCATCACCCCATGATCATCTGAAAGCAGATGTTACACGACCCATTCCATGTCACAGCACCTGGCAACAGGTAGAAACGCAGATCAGATTAACATTTCCCCATGGACACAACGTTCCATGTGCGTACATGCAGACAACAGTTGGGAGTCACATCCTCAATGTGTTTCTCTAGCTAAATGGCCTCTGTGTGTGTGTGTGTGTGTGTGTGTGTACACGTGTGTGTGTGTGTGTGCATGTGCATGTGTGTACGTGTGTGTACATGTGTGTATGTGTGTGTACGTGTGTGTGTGTACGTGTGTGTGTGTACACGTGTGTGTATGTGTGTGTACGTGTGTGTGTACACGTGTGTGTATGTGTGTACGTGTGTGCATGTGCGTGTGTGTAGGTGTGTGCGCATATTGATTATAGAGCTTTAAAACATGAATCTCTGGGAGAATTTGGATTGGACCCAGTCCCTGAACACTGTCAAATCTATGTTAATACCAGGAACTACATCAAGTATAAAACTCTAAAATATTCAACAGACTTGTTGTCAAATTCTTCCTTGTAACTAAAGCTGAAGATAAAGCCACCTAAGTGTGTGATCTGAGGAGATGTGTGTGAGCGACATTGCTGGGAGATGAAACATGTGCCTGGGAAGGGCACCCATGTTCTCTGAACTCTCTTTTCAGTAGTGGAAGCTGCTGGAACTTTCTGTGTGAATGCACAAGAAAGTTATGAAGTTAAAGCCCATTTTAAACTGAAACAAAATTTTAGGGTAATTTGAAAAGTCTCAAACTAGCTGAAGTCCTAGAACTGCCCACTGTGGAAACTGACGCACTTAAAGGTAAGGACAAGGTGGGAATCTGTATGGAACCGAGGAGGAGGGCCAGGCTAGTGACAGGCGCTGTGTGGGTTAGCCGCAGACTCGCTATCATACAGGCTCTGGCACTGAAACTGCCCTGCATTTTTGTTTCTTTTCTTCTTGAGGCGGGTCTCTCTACATAGTCCTGGCTGTCCCAGAACTCACCACATAGACCAGCGTGGCCTGGAATTCACAGAGATCCACCTGCCTCTGCCTCCTGAGGGCTGCAATTAAAGGCGTGTGACACCACACCCAGCTGATAACTGTACATCTTATTGGGGTCATTCTCACTGCTGGGGATCTTGACTGTCTCCTCCGTAAAATGAGGTTCAGATGAGGCATTTAGCATTTCCTTGTGCCTTCTGGTGTTAGGATATTAATTTCCTAAAGCAGTTATTTATGATGCATGGAAATGTTAGCATGACCCCGATACACGGAATGACGTGTGGTTCTCTTAGTTCTTAGTATCTTCAGGAAAAAGCAATTAGCCCCCATGTGACTGTGTGGCTGTAAACAGATGGGGGAGGGGGACATGGCAGCAGTGATTATTAAACACTGCAGGGCACCAGGAGAACTGGGACAACAGGTGCTGAGTGCTGGGTTCTGACTCAGGAGCCCATAGACAGGCCTGGAAATCAGCATCCTGAACAAGTCCAGGTGATGCTGATGCTGCGCCTTGGGAACACTGAGCTGGAATATCTTAGAAATACTGTTTAATTCTAAGACTATGGTGAGGGTGGGGATTCAGCCTCGCGTCTATCTTTAATGAGCCACTCCCACCTACTACACACCCAGCACACCTTTTCTTTCTACAAATACCAGACACTGCAAAAGTAATCAAGGGACACAAGCAATTAATCTTCCAAAGACCCCCTTGTGAGACTCAGCCAACGCTGTCAGCCTCTGGCTTTTAGAATAAAACACTCAGGGCTGAGAGAACCTAACGTGATTTCATCGAATTGCCTGGCTCGGCATTGCATGATCAGCTCTGTGGCCCTGGAGAAAACTATAGATCCGCTTACTGAGTGCTGAGAACAGAGGGACTAGCCTCTTCAGTTGACTACTATATATATTATGTATGTATGGATTTTAAAGTCCAATTCCACATGCATCCTAGAGCACCTAGTCTGAAAACCCAAGCACACAACCCAGCATGATGGCAAAAGCCTGTAATTCCAGTTCTCGTGTGGCTGAATCAGAAGGACCATGATGAAGCCATTTTGGGCTAAATTCAGAATGCTAGGTTTAGCCTAAGTTACATATGCATCGAGGCTTTGCCTCAAAATAAAAATAAAATAAAATAAAACAGAGGTGTTCCTAAAGTTATCACGTCTCAAGATCTCAAACTCTTGGAATCAGGGACTCTTTACATACTGACTTTTGGGTCTGATCTCCAAAGATTCTTACTATTCAGAGAGCCAGCTCGGGGGTGTTAGCAGCCCAGGGCACTACCATGAAGCAAAGGCCGAATCAGAAGTACTTTAAAGATATCTTTCACAGTCTGAAATCTCTCAAAGTCCCAGCTGCCCGCATGGCACAGTGCAGGTTAGAAATGACTGAGTAGACTTTATGGCTGTCTCTAAGGACGAGAATGCAGATCTCAGCACAGCCGGCTGTCCATGGTGAAGAACTGGGTATGTGTCAAGGATACAGACATGACTTAATTCCTTTAAACTCTTCAGACTCGATGAGAAGGACAGAAGGTCAGAACCTGGGTAATAAACTGTATAACTGTATTAAGTATAAGGCCAGTGGGAGTCTGTGGTGGCCTAAAGCACATACCTTTCTATTGCCCACAAAACCCGGGTACCCTCTGTGGCTCAGAATATTTAACTTAGGTTACCTCTAGTGTCTGCCTCTATCTCATTAGACAGAGCTGTGGCCATAAGAAAGTCACCACCACAGAGCTCTGATAAAAAGCAAAGCAGCAACGGTTAGAGCGACAGGTCCCTCTCTGTTACATTTGCACATGTCATTCCCAGTATTTTCTCAGAACACCACAAACTGAATCTGTGTTTTAAAATCCCAGCAGATGGAAAACTTCCCCAAGCCCTATGAGTGTAAAATTTGAAGGCTGATTTTTTTTTTTTTTAACTTGAGACTGCCTCCAGCTCTCTGGCCGCCACCCCATGCATTGCTAATTAGGAGCAGCCCACGCTTGACATGTACGCAGCCATCTATGGTGAAATTGATTATTATATTACTACGGAAAGTAAGGAAGTCATTTCGTTCAAAATATCAGATTCCACAAAATCATACACGACAGCTGTTGGTGTATGCATGGAGGAACAATTGTGTGAAAATATCAGTTCTCCCTCTTCAGCTTTCTGATATCTTTACAAAAAAAAAAAAAAAAAAAAAAAGGAGGGGGTGGGAAAAAAAGGGGAAAGAAAAAACACTAAAACTCTAATGCATTTAAGACAGAAACCAATAGTGGAGCTAAATAGTGGTTTGTTTGGTTTTAAGGTTAAAAGAAAAAACAACCCAAGGTACAAGATAATTACTCATACCATTTTATGAGTGTAGACTTGCTGTTACACAGTTTCAAGCAGAAAGTCCGTATTCCTCCACTGGGGCATTGAAGCTACTTTTAATTACATCAGTTAAAAAATAAGGTGAGTCATGGTTGGTCGCGCTGGAGCCTAACAGATCATTGCGCCCACGTCTTAGAGCCTCACTGCCAAGGTCTGAGCACCCACTTGTTTATTTGGACACTTTTGATATCATTTTGCTTAAATTTTCAAACTTTCCTTAAAGGTCACTGAAATTCCTACGGGGGCCCACTTCAGGGGTGCTTAAAAACAACCCGTAAGAAGAAGAGCAGCGTACCGTGGCGAGATCTCCCCAGCTTCTAAACTGTTTCCATGGTACTCCCCTCCCCGGTCAGAATGGGTCTGAGTCTGTTCACAACCACTGCCGAACACTTCGGACAACTTTATGCCGTGTTCCATCGCTGGAAAATGCCATCCCTAAGCCCCAGGCACCTCAACCTGAAGAGACCCCCAGCTCTCTTAAGGATTCGGGGTTCTGAACGCGTCCACTTTCAGTCTCTCAGAGCTGATGAGAACGCAATCTGATTCCTCTAGACTTACTGACATCAGGATTGCTGATTTCACTGGGGTCATGAGGTACTGTTTTAGGTCACATGTTAAACTGCCCTTGGGAATAATTTATTAAAATTCTTTTAAACAAGAGGGGGGGCGGGGATACCAACAAATCGCATACTCATGCACAAACGCTTTGCGCCAAGAACATGCATGGTCTGAAGCGCAGCCCGGACCAGAGGGCAAAACAAAGCCCCTAGGCTGTCCCCCCCCCTTGGGCTGGGGAAAGGTAAAGTGACGCCATGCGACCTTACCTTTCAGAAACAGACCAGGGCACCTGGCAGGAAGGGCTGACCTGCGGCCACCAAAGCTGGGAGTCATTTTGGGTGTCGCACATGTACCTCCCTAGAAAATTCCAACAACATTCTACCAGCTTTCTGCATGCCAATCATGACAAGCCCCCATCCACTTAAACTCTCAGGAGTCTGGGGAGTGGGGGGGGGCGGTGGGATATGAGCAAGCGAACCAGCCAAAGAGAAAGAGCGTCCCAGGCGCTGCCTACCGTCTGCAAGGAGAGTCACATGCCACTGAGAGCCATTCCGACTGCATTACACACGCTGAGTGCAAATGGCAAACAATATCAGTCTGTTTGTGCCACATGTTCTCAGCCTCTTCACGTATCAACACCCAGGCCAGCTCTATGCCGAGCTCTCCTGAGACGTCAAGGAGTCAATCTTAGGCTAATCTATCCTACATTTTTAAGAAAATTCCAAAGCCTCCTGGCCTAGGTCACCACCCCGTTTTCCTGTTGCTGTTACTGCTGCTGGAGGGGATGGCTTGTTTTGTTTTCTTTGTCTACTTTTTTTAAAATTCGCAGATGACAATTTGGTCCTAAAGATACTCGCCAGGACCAACATTCTGACTCAGCCAGCAAAGCCACGCTCTCTGGCCTTTCCTGCTGAGTTTTGTAGAACGGGATACAGTGAGAAGACATTCTGCTTCCTGTGCACGTGGTTACTCAATGCCTTGCAGCAAGAAAAACGGATTCTCCATTGCTCTAAGCCAATTTTAGTTTCTCTTTCAAAAATCTCGAATTTAAGCCATCAAACCAAATTACACCATCACACCATTTGTGGGACTAAAACCTGCTAGCGCACTGTCAGGTGAAATCAGGCCATCATTCCTTTCAGTCTGACGTTCAGCTATGGGACCTAACATTCATTACCATCCCCTCCCAAAGCAAACAACAGAATATGCTTTTCCAGGTGGGAAGTTCCCAAAGAGCTTACAACATGGTAGGTGTTTACTAAGCTCTCCTGGTTTTCTTAGAACCTTGTGGGGGTGATGAAGATGGTTTCTGTCTTTACCAGCCATGGGGATGTGAACAACAGGGCCTCACCCTGCTGCCAGGAAAGGACTAAACCCACCCAATGATGCTTCTAAGGCCGACAAAATGAAGTGAAAGCTGCCCGTGTGCATCTGAACAGCTTGTACCCAGCTGTGCACCAGAACCCGGCCCCCAACTGCCCACCAGCCCCCCTCAAGCTCCCATGGGAGCCTGGGGTACCTTTTTCTAATTTAGTCACAGCTCACAGGTTGCTCCAGGCTTGCTTGGCTCTCAGATGCTAACTTGGCCCCCGATACCTAAGATCATAATCGATGAGAACTGGCCACAGCTCTCTGCCCAGGCCTCAGGTCCCCCCCTGACTTGGGTTTTCCAAAGCACCAGTGATCTCACATTGCACTGTTCCCAGCTTCCTTGGGATAAGGTTTTCACTGAAAAGCACTTTGTGCTGTTCATCTCCCCAAGCAGGAAGCAACAGCTTCATCCCCCATTGGTCATTAAGGAGACTTTTCGGAGAAAAGTCAGTGGAGCAGGCTAACCATGAGAGAGGGGAAGGAGGACTCACCCACCTCCGGGATCACGGGAGAAGGTTCATCTGTGATAGTGCTGTGAGTGTCTGCTACATGAGGCCATATGGAGATATATATACTGGATGTAACTTGACGATCGCAGGCTGTCCTGATCTATGTCCTGGAGTGTGAGTCCTAGCAGGAGGAAATCCCACGCTTTGAATAAGTCTTTCTACCTCATACGCAGAGGCTAAGATTCCCCAGGCAGCAGCACCCGCTGAGATTCAATTTGATATAATGTTAAGTAACAGCACTGTAGTACTCAAAGCAGGAGAGAACATCGTGTAACATGGTGTGCGGACGGCCCCACATTATGCTACCTGTTTCCCATATTCCTGTCATTTCCACATGACTTAGAAAACTATGATCACTCTTTTTTTTTTAAGATTTATTTACTTATTTATTTATTTATTTATCATGTCTACATTGTTCCTCCTGCGTGTTGCCTGCAGGTCAGAAGAGGGCACCAGATCTCATTACAGATGGCTGTGAGCCACCATGTGGTTGCTGGGAATTGAACTCAGGACCTCTGGAAGAGCAGCCATTGCTCTTAACCTCTGAGCCATCTCTCCAGCCCCAACAATGATCACTCTTGCACTAGGGCAAGTGCTTTCCATCGAGCTACATCCCTGGTCAACTGGCCCAAAGAAATCCTGCTATTCACTATGATGTTACGGGTCTCTCCAGCTGCCATGACAGAAGGGGATAATTTTGCCTTCAGCCCTGAGGTCGTGTCCTGCAATGGGTGCTCTAGTAATTCTCAGTGAAAGTAGGGTAGAGCAATTAACTAGAGCCCATGGGTGGAGGAGGTTGAGGACCAGTGATTTAACGATGTACAGTAAGTCACCTTTGTGACAAAAGATAAGGGCTGGGTCTGGTTTCATCACCCACTCACTGCTCTGAGACCTCCAGCAAATTACCAAGGTACCTGTGCTCCGAAACACCTAAGTGTGTAGTCCACGGGGATTTAAGGACACAATGTGGACATTTGAATGTGTGGTGATTATTTTCATCTTACTGTTTTTCACATACAAGAGTCACCATATGTTGTGGGCTGCCCTTCCACGTGCTGCAAATACGTGTTGCTTTTATTGGCTGATAAATAAAGCTGATTTGACCAATGGCCAGGCAGAAAAGAGCCAGGTGGGGGAATCCAAACAAAGATACAGAGAGAAGGAAGGCAGAGACAGAGAGATGCCCTATAGTCACTGAAGGGACCTGCTCCCCTTTCGGCAGCCATAACAGCCGAACACGTGCTTGCCATAAACTTGCCTTGGTCACTTAGAGGTCAGATGCCTGCCTCGTGTCAAGGAACCCATCAGAAGTTAGCTGGTGGCGCTATGCTTTACGACCCTGGGTGTGCTTTACGGACAAGCGCACAGCAATGATGCACAAAGTATAGCAACCACCCTGGGAGGGCCTATGGGCCATAACAACCAGTTGGCCAATCAACACAGGGCAAGCCCTCCAAGCCTGGAGGCACACCAATCCTGAGCCTGTGCGTACCCCTAGACACTCCCCTTACGCTGTCCTATAAGATCTCTTGGAAGGCCCTAGGAGCCGTCTTTTGCTAGCCATCCGCCATGGCGGGTGGGTGAAAGACCCGAGCTAACATGGGGTTAGCTCGTTAAATTACAATAAAGCCTCGTGCAGTTTGCAGCAAGCTCTGGAATCCGCCTGGTGATTGGGGTGACCGAAGTCGTGGCCTGGGACCCCAGATACCTGAGTTTTCTGGGGGTCTAACAGTCACCAAAGGAGTAACATGCCAGAACATTACTGGCAAGCCACGGCCATGTGGTGATACACAGATTAGTAAAAATGGGTTAAATTAATTGTGAGAGCCTGAGCCATTGGCCAAACAATTATAATTAATATTAAGCCTCAGAGTGGTCATTTGGGAGTTGGTGGGTGGGACAAGAAACCTCCAAAAACATGTGGTGCCCAAACGTTTGGCAAAAATTTTCATGTATTATCTGACAAAAGCTTAAAAAGAGATTCTAAACACAAAAGAACAGAGTAGCAGCATTTTCTCAGTGGGCTCTGTTTGCTGGAGGCCAGCAGAGGCACAGCACCTTTAGGAGATGAGTCCCTGACTCTGAAGCTCCTTTAAGAGGCCCTGCCACCAAACACTTACACGGAGCATATGAGCAGCCAGCCACGTGGACCTAAAACCTCCCAAGAGTTGGGGGCGACACACATGGCTCCTGACATTCCTCCACCATGCAGCTGGACTCTTGGGAAACCAAGGAATGGAGTGGAGCCGGCCGATTCAGTCCTGGCCACGCCCACTTACAATTTTAAAAAACTCTCCTGGTCAGAATTACAAACACACAATAGGAACAGATTCAGACCTCCCCCCTCCTCACCAAAAAAAGGCCTCTAAACAGGTCATAGCATGTTTGATAAATGTGCATGGATTCAAGAGAGAAAAGATAAAAAGTAGACAGAGTCATAGATTAAAAACAAATTTAAGGATAGTAAATTGAGGTCCTTAAAGGAGAAATAGAGTTAAAAAGAAATTATAATGGGCCATGTAGAGTTGAAAAATACAAAGAAGAGTCTGGATTATGTACACTATTGTGTTTTCTTTGAATTTTTGACTGTTAGTGAACTAATACAGAGAGACATTTGATTGCTAAGCTAAACATATATATATATATATATATATATATAATATATATATATATATATATATTAAAGGTATCTTGACTTCAAAATTTGGGGCCAAGAACATTTTCCTTTGGGGGTAAAAAAAGGTTCTGTTTTTGTTTCCACATAAGGTGAGAAGCTGTGATTCCTTCCAGGCTAATATGGTTTGATCAAGTAAGATCCCTAACAGGTCTCCACGGGGAGCCAGGGCCCAGGTGATCCAACATACAAAAGAGCTTCAACTGAGACAACACATCCGTGATCACAGATTAATACAGTCAAGATTTAGCCATAACTCTACATTTTCTCAGGGTCCCCATAAGATCACTGCTCCCAACAGTCAACAGGAAATAGTCTAGAAAAATATACCCAAATTCCCAAATATAGTTTATAAATGTTTGTTTTCACTTAAGAGAGGTTGATTATAAATGGTTAATGATCACAGTCAATCTCTTTCTAAAGAAAAAAAAGGGGGAATATGATACAGGAATGAATACATAGGTATGGATTTTGGTTTATTGATACAAACTTAAGGTCAATTTTGTTGTATTATATATATATATATATATATATATATATATATATATATATATATACTTGGCTAAGGTATTATGCTTATGCAACTCATTTAAAAATGTAGTGTATAATTAAAATATAGAATAATCGAAATGGATTAATTTAATTGTGAGAGCTAGTCAGTAATATGCCTGAGCCATTGGCCAAACAATTATAATTAATATCAAACCTTAGAGTTGTCATTTGGGAATTTGAGGGTGGGACAAGAAACCTCCAATTACAACCATACAAAATATAAATGTATATGTTAGATTCAACAACAATAACACATACACACACAGAATACATTTGGTTTGAATCACTTTTAGAGAATTTATCAAATAGACAGTAAAGATTAAATGGTGGATTTTCAGGTAATTCTTCTCTCCTTTCTCCAATTAAACAAACTTCTAGATTTTTCTTAAAAATATATTTTTTCAATTAAAAATATTTTTACAACACAAATGGTCCAGTTAGGCATATAGTGTTCCACCCTGTCTGGCTAATGGAGCCTCCAAATGAATCCATGGAGGAAGGTGTTTGAATTGGTTCCTTCCTCACAACAGGTACGCCCTAAGAACTACCCACTAACAATTAAGGACAAGGCATGTGCAGAAGGAGTGTCCAAGTGAGGCAGTGGCTGGCATGCTGGTCTCTGCATGAAGGTCACTCTCAGCAACGATTCAGATGATTCTCACACTAATGACCTAGGAAGGCTCTCTCGCTGCCAAAGGAGGCCGAGATGTCAGCATAGTGTTATAACCTCAGACTTCTCCACCAGAGGGAAGCCATCAGCATCCTGGTGCACACTAAGCTTGCTATCTACAGCCTCTGCCCTCTGCCCTCTCCCCTCCTGTTCCCACCCCTCACAGAACCACTGTCACCATTGGTCTGGGTTCTTTTCAACTGTCACCTAGGACCAATGGCAGAAGTCGGGGTAACACAAAACCCATGAAAGCAGATTTGGCTGTGTCTCCAGTTGAATATTTTGATCCCCTTTGCCCAGTTTAAGATAACTGTTAGGGCGGTACTGGGTAAATGTTTTCTTCTGATTATGCAAGTACAAGGAGAATAGTAACCAAAGACGAATGCAGGCCAGCATGGGATTAGAGGCTCTGTAGCTGGGCCTCCTCTAATCCTCAACACACCCAGCCAGGATTGGCTCCGTTGTCTCTGTTTTCTCTTGGGAAGCTTGATGAAGCAGAATCTCCTTCTGTCATTGCTTGGTGCTTGGTGAGCAGACAGGGAGCATTCCCCAGCCCGTGTGTGTGTGTGTGTGTGTGTGTGTGTGTGTGTGTGTGTGTGTGTGTGTGTGTGTTGGGGGGGCAGGAGCAGGAGGAGAGCTGGAGGAGCATGCCCCTCCTCCAAGTGCACCCAGTGGGAGGGGACGATGACCAGGAAGAGGAGCAGAGCTAAAGTGTGCACGGCCCTTCCCACACCCTGCTGCCTCTGCTTGGGAGAAGCCAGAAGCACCTAGAGTCGCCTAATTGTTGGCTAAGAAGAACAGTATCCCCTCTTCTTCTCTTCCTCTCTCCATTCTCCTTTGTTCTCTCTTTTCTTTTCCCTCCTTAACTCTTTCAACACAAAAGAGTAATTAAGTTAAGTACCACACCCTCTTTAAAAATCTGAGCCATCATTATCAATGTGGAGTGGAGCTACTCCAGAAAAAAAGAAAAATGAAGTTTCCGACCTGTGGGGTGGGTGGGAAGACAAAAATGGAATACAGTGTGACCTCCAGAGACCCAGTGTGCAAATAAACACAAACAGAAAGGCTGTGTCTGTATTCTGCACAGACAAGGGCCCACCATAGCCCACTGGTGGAGCAAAGGAGTACGGTGAGTCAGACAATGTGGGCCTGAGCCTAGCCTAGGGAAGGAAGTTGGTTCTTTGCTGCATGGGGCTTTCAGACCCCATTTAGCGGAGTCTTCTTCCTCTGTGGGTTCCCTGGGGACCCACAGGCAGGAGCAGGACCTTCATTCCAGGTTACAGGTTGGCTCTAAAAAAGAGGAACGTAACTATCAGACACAAGTCTCCCCTTGGCATTGCAGATCAACCAGATACACAGGACCTTCGTGCAAGCTACTCTTGCTACAGGAGCTTCACTGTAGCATTTTAATATCGAGGGCTGGGTTTCTGACTATGTTAGCATGGGAACCTGAGTCCTCAGCTCCTAAATAAATCTTGGTGTGGAGATGTATACCTGTGTGTACAAGGGACACCTGGGGCTCATTGGCCAGGCAGTCTATCCAATCACTGAGCTCCAGGTTTAATGAAAGACCCTGACTGGATGAAGATTTCCTCCATTGACCTCTACTTTCCACACATGCACTCACAGATGTGTGTGGGACCTACGCACGCACGCGCACACACACACACACACACACACACACACACACACACACACACACACACGCTTTTCAGGTCTGTTTCTCCGTGGCACTAGCCACATTTCAAGCACTCAGCAGCCACGTCGGCAATAATGGACACAGCAGGGTGGAGCATTTCCTGCTCTCAGAAAACTCATTAGACAGAACGTCTTCAGACTGTCATGTTACTGACTCTACTCTCCTCAGGCCTCTCTGCTGTTGCCACCCTCTCAGAGAAGCAAACCAACCCTTGGGAGAAGTCAGGATGTATGACTGTTCTCTGTCCCCTTTCCTCGGGATGCTTTTATCAGAAAGAAATTGTCTTTTTTCTTCTTTTTATCTTGTGCTTGATTACCACTGGAATATAAGAACCACCAGAGCAGGCTTCTTGCCTGTCTTTTGACTGACCTGTGTCCAATACTGAAAACAGTACCTGGCACATATATGTGCTTATAGATGCATGTATAAGAACAAGTAACAACAGGCTGGGCCGCAGGCTCAGCAGGTAAAGGCATTTGTTGCCAAGCCTGATGACCTGAGTTCAAGTCCTGGGATGTGCAAGGTGGAAGGAGAAAACGAATTCCTGACGATCATTCCTTGACTTTCACACATGTGCTATGGCGAGCGCGCGCGCTCACACACACACACACACACACACACACACACACACACACGCACGCACGCACGCACGCACGCACGCACACACACACATACACACATGCACACATGCACACACGCACACATGCACAGACGCAGGCACGCACACACACACATACACACACACACACACACATGTACACACACACACACACACACACACACACACACACACAGAGATAAATGAATCAAATGTTAAAAGAAAATAAGAATGAACAAGAGGGCTGAGATGTAGTTCAGTTAGTAGAATACTTGGCTAGCATGTCCAAAGCCCTGGATGTGATCCACAAAACAACATAAATTATACACACCTCTAATCCTACGGCTTGAGAAATGGAGGCAGGAAGACTAGGAGTTCAAGATCATCCTAAGCCACATAGCAAATTCCAGGGCAGCTCAAATACAACAACAAAACAGCAGAAAGAGAAATCAATCTTGTTGAATAAGTCACAGGGGGTCTCTCCATCTCTCTGGGATTGACATCACTCATTCCAGCCAGCTGCAGCCTATCTTCCCAAGGACCAAGATAACATCTAATCATCGACCCCCACTAAGCATGGAAGTGCTGAGGTAGGAGCAGAGTAGCTGGAACTGACTCTCTCTAATTCTCCTCTAGGACCCAAGTCGCCTTCCGTCCCTCTCTCCATCATTCAAAGGCCAGCAGGGAATACTATCTTCCTTCCCCTCTTTTGCAAAAGACCAAGATGCTCTCTTACAAAGCAACAGACACTCTGTAACTTGGTCTCCGTTTTCCTCTATCTGTGTGCAAACACACAACTAGATGGCTGGGCCCAAAGTGTAAGACTGACACTGGCTCCTGTGGGGGACTTTCTGGTGGCCTCAGAGTAGCCACCCTGCTAAAAGCTTGCTTTAGTGCCTATTTTGGTAAAAATTTGAATGGCTAGAATATGACATTTAGCAGACACAATCCTCACAGCTAAACACCACAGCGCAAGGATGTAAAAGCTGTAATGCACACCCTGTGTCACAGGGCACCAAGCTTGCATAACTGGCTAAGTATAAAAGTCACCTTTCATTGGGATCAAAATACCCAGCCACATTATCAGAGAACCATGGGAGGAGAGAAAGAAGCCAATAAAAAGCCAATCAAAAACAGACGAGATCCATGCTATGAACCGAACTAGGGAGGCACCCTCACAGTCACGGAAGTGGGGAGGCAGGGTGCTAAGCAGCCTCATATCTTGCCAAGACAAGTTGGAGGTTTGTCAATGTACCCTTTGGTCAGAGTTGAGGAAAGAAACCTAATTCCAGGCTGTTTCCCCCCAGAGACTCTTCAGCCATCGTTCCCTGAACTTTTAGCTGACCCCCCTCCCCAGCATTGTTTAATAAGCATATGAGCCTGTGTGCGTTGGAGCTCTGCAGAGCATCAAGCCTTGAGAGAATTGGCAAGGAGATACGTCTTCATCTCCAAAGTTTTATTAACTTGAATTCCAATAACCAGTGGAACACAATTTCCAGGAAATTGGGTCTGCTCTGATGCTTGCCTCATGAATTAACCATGGAAATTGCACAAACTCTGGTCATAGGCAGCAGAAGCAGAGGTGAGAACATCAGGCTCTTTCCACTTTGAGTCTTAAACACTGAAGCACAGTGTCTCCTCCATCCCCTGACCCGAGTGCAATCCCCTGTCCGGGAGATGCCCAGATGTGGAGGGCGCACACTGAGGTGTGAGAAGAGAAGGGATACCAACATCACAGCCAATCACTTTCCCAGCCATTCTCAGGGGCCCTGCAGAACCCTGGTTTCTCTGTTAGGTGGCCATCCGTGTGCCCTATGCAGAAGTCTAGACTATTAACACTCAGGGGAGAGCATTCTCCAACACCGGGCCTGGAGCCTTCCAGAAAGAAGCCTATGGAATGTTTCCTGAATAAACGAATGACTTACATGGCAGTTTCTGAGACTGCCATATAAATGTGGATTCCAAAGTCTAATCAGTCTCGAGTTCACGGTGGACACTTGGAATTCATATGTGTATCAGCGTGTGAGCATACACATGGAGGTCTAAGGACCCGGCTCGGCTGCCACTCCTCAAACACCATCCACCCTGGGTTTCATTGGCGCTGTTTTCTGGAGAAACATCTATGCTAGATGACCAAAAAGGGTCCATGGATCCATCTATCGCTGCCTCTCCGGAATGGCAAGCCCATGCATCATGCCCAACACTCTCATGTGAGTTCTTGGGATCAACTCGGGTCCTTCCTCATGCTTACAAGACAAGTACTTTACTGCCTGCCTTATCTCCCCAGCCCTGACATTTGGAGTTTAAAGTTTGAAAATCCAACACCAACTGGTCAAAGCTTGACATTATGGAGAGGCCAAAGTCTAGACTCACAAACTTAGGAGTGGCCCAAACTTATTTACTGATGTACCCTAAGCCATGGCCAGAGGCAGGAATCCACCTTCACAGTCACAGACACACGTTGGAGTGTTAAGGATCAGGGCAACAGAGAAGACTCCACTGACTAGTGTGGCCTTTCCAGTCTGGATCAGAGCCAGCTGCCCTTACAGCCACTCTTGAAGAGGCTGCACCCCAGCCACAGGACATTTGAGAGCCAGGCTAGGTGGCTGGAAAGCCAGCTATGAGTAGCTTTCCTTTGGTGTCTCTTTTTTTCAAGACCAAGATGAAACTTACTGCCCAAGAAATGAGTTAACCCTCTACAAAAGAGCAATTAGCATCAAGCAGAACAGGGTCTTCAATTCCATAATGCTGATGAGTAGTCAGGAAAGGCAGCCAGCATGGCCAGCCTGGAGCCCCTGGGCCCTGGGCCTGTCAGGACACCTGTGAATTCAACCCAACGAATTTGTAGGTGACAGCATCATATCATAATGTCAAAAAGTTGGATGCCCCTTAAAGTCTACTTCACATCAGCCCTCCTCCCTAACCTCTTATAACTGATACAAATCTGTGGCCCTGCATTCCCTTGCCTTCTGCCTCTGAAGTTTCTGAATCTCCTGAGGACAAATCTAATTGTAAAATACATATGCATAATCTCACACGATAGAAATGGGTGGCTTGGACTCTGGTCCACCCCTCCGGCTGAAAACAACTCATAAAGATCACCTCATAAGCAGTAAAAGGTTATAACAATGACACAACCCTGCCAGTTTGGGGATGGTGTGGACTGGAACACAAAGAATCTAGAGGAGTATTGTGATGGTTTGAATGAGAATGGCCTCATAGGCTCATGTCTTTATATCTGATAGAACTATTTGGGAAGGATTAGGGGGTGTGGCCTTGTTGGAGGAGGTGTGTCACCAAGGGTTTGAGGATTTTTAAATACCTGTGCCACTCCCAGTGTGCTTTTAGTTGTAAATAAAAAATTTAATGTATTTTATTTTTATTTTTTTCAGTGTATCTATGTATTTGTACACATGTGTGTGAGTGAGTATGAAGTCCTGTTAAATCCCCTGGAGCTAGAGTTACAAGCAGTTGTGAGCCACCCTACATGGATGCTGGGAACTGAACTCAGGTCCTCTGTAAGAGCAGCATATTCTCTTAACCACTTAGCCATCTCTTCAGCCCTATAAATAGAAATCTTAAATGAAGACTTTGGCAAACACTAGCCTAAGGTTGGATTACCAAAACTATCCAGAATGCAAAAGAATAATATAAAAAACACAGGTGGATAGACTTAGAAAAGCCCACAGAATACAGTGAGAGGGTCCCAGGAGAAAACAATGAGGATTGGCTAAGATAATGCCTAGGAATCTTCCAGAGCCATAGAAGACACTGTGAAGTCAGAAGTCCAGGGAACTCAAGCTGAATAAGCTCAACTACAAAGGAAATACCTTATATGTCATTGTCATCTGTGAGCCAAAACCAAGAGAGAAGCTTAAAGGAAAACAGTGATATGGAAGACTGAAAAATGAGATCTCAGCATTAAAAATGGATGGCAAAGACAACTGAGTGTACTCATTGTGCCAAAGGGAAAGATGGCCAAACTGAGTGAGGACATGTAGCTCAGTTAGAACAGAACTTGCCTGATGTGTACAAAGTCCTGGCTTTATCCCTAGCAACATGTAGGTTGGGTTTGGTGCACACCTGTGGTCAGGTAAATGGTGGAACTAGAACTGTACTGAGAGAGGTAACCCAGACTCAGAAAATCAAACATTACATCTTGTCTCTTCTGTGGCTCCTAGCTCCAAATCTCCAGATTTGGGAGTTGTGGTGGTTTGAATAGGAATGACCTCCATAGGTTTGTATATTTGAATACTTAAGGATTGGCACTAGTTGTTGGAGGAAGTGTGTCACTGGGGGGGGGTAGGCTTTGGGTTCTCATTAGCCCAGGCCAGGCACTGTGGCTCCCTCTCTTTCTGTTGCCTGTGAATCTGGATGTATAACTCTTAACTTCTCCAGCACCTAGATGTCTGCCTGCGCGCTGCCATGCTCCCTATAGGCTAAATGGACAATGGATTAAATTTCTGAAATTGTAAGCCAACTCCAGTCAAACACTTTCCTTTATAAGAGTCACAGTGCCTCTTTCTAACAACAGAACATAGACTAAGACGTGAGTATACAATCTGTAGTAACTACAGAAACCAGGAAGCTAAATGAGACCCAGGGGGGAGACCACTTTCCAGGGGAATAGGAGGGTACACGTGATTTAACAGGGAAATTGGAAAGAGGAGCTTTTGTTGGGGACAGGGAAGGATGTCAATGCAGAAGGAGAGAAAAGGAAGAGGGTAAAAGAGTAGCAGAGGATGTCTGAAAAAAGCCATAGGGATTATATTAATTATTTACCCAGAATTACATATGATACATATGTGTCTATGTGTGTACATATAAAGTTTAAATGAAATTTACCCACCTGGGCTGACAATGCTCACCCTAAGAGTCATAAGCTATGTAACAGTAACCCCAACACCAAGCATGAGAAGCTCCCTTTCAAGCTGTTGGTCAGAGGAGTCCAAGAGACTTCCAAAACATGATAGGCTATTGCTGTAGTCCTTGGCTCTCTCCCAGGAATTGAAGGTAAGTCCACATTGATGAGGACACCATGTTCTTCATACACAAGATCCAAGGATCTGACCTCAAAGCCTCCTCTGTGTACAGTAACCCGAAAGGGTATAATAGTGGACTCATATGCGTGTAGTGACCAATGGCTCTCTAATTGGACCTAAGACACACTCAACAGAAAGAAAATCATGCCTGGTACTGGAGACAAAGCCAACTACCAGGAATTAGAAAGGTCACGGGTCTTGGAGGAGACTCTCTGTCTCAGGGTTTCTATTGCTGTGAAGAGACACCACGACCATGGCAACTCTTATAAAAGAAAACATTTAATCGGGGTGGCTCAGTTGCAGTTCAGAGATTCAGTGCATTATGGTCATGGTGGAAGCCGGCAGTGAAGGCAGGCCTGGTGCTAGAGGGGTAGCTGAGCACCAAGTTCACCAAGAGGCTCTACATCTTGCACAGGCAACAGGAAGTGGTCTGAAGTAGGCGGGGCTTGAGCTTATATGAGACCTCAAAACTCACCTCTGCAGTGACACACTTCCACTAACAAGGCCACACCTCCCAATAGTGACACTCCCTTTGGGGTCAATTGTTTTTTAAACCATCACATTCCACTCCCTGGCCCCCAAAGACTTGTAGCCATATCACAATGCAAACATGCATTCAGTCCCCAGAGTCTGTAACAGTCTCAAACTCACTTAGAAGTCTAAAGTTCAAAGTCCTTCTGAGATTCGTGCAATCTCTTATCTGTAATCCCCTATTAAATCAAAATGAAAAAAACAGACCACATAGTTCCAACATATAATGGCACAGGATATACATTACGGTTCCAAACTGCAGGGAAGGAAGTATAGTGAGGAAACACTGGACCAAAGCAAGACAGAAAACCAGCTGGGCGAACTCCATCGGGCATCTCCATGTCTGACGTCAAAAGGTTCTTCGGATCTCAAACTCCTTTTATCTTTGTTGACTGCAACACGCTCCTAGTTGGTTCCACTCCTGTTAGCAGCTTGCCTTGACAGGTATCCCACAACTCTGGTATCTCTAACATCGTGAGGTCTCCAAGGCAATCCAGGCTTCAACTCCACAGCTTCATACAATGGCCTCTCTGGGCCTCCATTCAGGGACACCCCACCACCACCACCACCACCACACACACACACACACACACACACACACCACACACACACACACACACACACACACACACACACACGCCTCATCTCAGCAGCTTTCCTCAGTTGTGGAGGAAGGTCCCATAACCCCTTTTTTCTATCCTCAATTCTAAAGCCAGAACCATGTGGCCAAAACTACCAAGTTCTGCTTCTTCCTGGGGTTGGAACACAGCCCCCTCATTCAATTACATCTTGCCCAGCTCCCTGGTTTTGATGGTTTCTTCACTGCCTAAGCTTGGCTGTTCTAGAACTTGTTCTGTAGACCAGGCTGACCTCGAACTCCGATCTCTGCCAGTCTCTGTCTTCCAGTACTGGGATTAAAGGCTCACACCACCACATCTAGATCTAAGCTTTTTGTTAATTACTTTTTCACATTATCTTATCTGGGTGGGGTCTTATCCAGGTGGGATCTTATCCGGGTGGGATCTTATCCGGGTGGGGTCTTATCCGGGTGGGGTCTTATCCGGGTGGGATCTTATCCGGGTGGCGTCTTATCCGGGTGGCATCTTATCTGGGTGGGGTCTTATCCGGGTGGGGTCTTATCCGGGTGGGATCTTATCCGGGTGGGATCTTATCTGGGTGGGTCTTGCCCTGAGGTCACCACTCCCTTTATTCCATTTCTTATTCTGTTCATCTCCTTGAACATAGAATTTAACTCTATTCCATTTCCTGGTTCTCCTTTTCTCCTTAAATTATACATTTTCTTGTTCTTTTTTTCATCATAAGTCTTTATAAGTATGAACACTAGTAACCACACAAAAGAGTCTATTCTATGCTGTTTTCAGATTTTCTCTAACAATGGAATTAATCCAAAACTCTTCACTTTAGCCTCAGGCAGACTCTTTAGACAAGAGCAAAAAGCATCCACCATCACCAAAATATCACATGCAAGATCTCCAGGCAACACTAAAATTCTTGTCCTCTGAAACATCTTGAGCCAGCCCCTGACAGTTCAAATCACTCTTAGCACCACTGTGTAGTGATTATTGTTTATGATTTATTAAAGCTTACCTGAGGATTCAGAAAGCAAAGTCAGCCAAAATCCATAGAAGCCAGGCACACACTTTTAATCCCAACAGCCAGAAGCTAGGAGGTGGTGGTACACACCTTTAATCCTAGGACTCAGGACTAAGAGACAGAACTCTATGAGTCAAAGGCCACCCAGGGATACATGAGATTGAATCAGTCTAAAAGAGTAACAGATCACACACCTTTAATCCCAATACTAGACAGGTATAAAGGATAGAAGCAGGGACTTCAGTAGTCAGTATGGGGCATTCATTCTCCAGCCACACTGAAGAGAGGCAGCAGCTTGAGACTTGGTAAAGAGGGCATGGAGACAGGAGAAGCCCATTCAGCCTGAGGTAGAGGTAAGAAGCTAGTGGCCAGCTGCTTTGCTTTTCTGAACTTCAACTTGAAGTTTGAAGCCCAATATCAGCCTCTGGGTCATTTATTAATTCGTGTTACACCACTGTCTTCCATGCTCCCACTAGCGTGGCCCATTAAGCAGTACTTAAAGCTTTCCACTGCTTTCCTAACCCAAACTCCCAAAGTCCAAATTCCGCCAAACAAAAATAGTGTCTGGCCTATCACAGCAGTACCCCAGTCCCTGGTACCAACTTCTGTCTGACTGGGCATGGCTTGAGCATATATGTGACCTCAAAGCCTGCCTCCACAGTGACACACTTCCTCCAACAAAGCCACACCAACTCCAACAAGGCCTAGTAGTGCCATTCCTTTTGGGAACCATTTTCTTTCAAACCACCACACCTCCTACTGTGACTTTGCTAAACCAGCATCATCTCTAACCAGGTTCTAAATATCTATCCTTGTCCTCACAGGTAAGTGTGGTTCTCACCACTAGTCACTACTGATCTGATGAGGGTTGTTGCTAATGATGGCGGCTATGTACTCAGGTGAGTCAGCGGTGTATGGAAAAATCTCTGCCTTCCTAATTTTTCTGGGAACTTAAAATAAGGGATCAAAGTGTGCTGTGGGAAAGCTCTGCTCTCACTCTGTACCCCATTTTGCTTTCTGAATTCCACCAGCAATAGTTTTCTATTTGAACTTTATGGTTTTAATGCTTCCATCCAAAATACCCTGTTCGTACTTGAGCATAAAGTCCATGAACGAATTCTGCAGACTTTCTTGTCAAACCTG
The DNA here is from genome assembly GCF_003668045.3 of Cricetulus griseus. Classification (NCBI taxonomy): domain Eukaryota; kingdom Metazoa; phylum Chordata; class Mammalia; order Rodentia; family Cricetidae; genus Cricetulus; species Cricetulus griseus. The sequence continues at coordinate 7,779,504 of NC_048596.1, forward strand.
TTGACACACAAGTAAATTATAATTATCATTATGGATGATGGAACTGAATTTTGATGAAATTAAATGATGAAACCAAAGTCATAGTGACTTCATCGAGGAAGCTTAGAATGCCCTTCATGTCTTTCTTTTGGGAAAGAAAAAAGGAGCAAATTTATGTTTTCACATGTATGTGTTCATTTGTACAGGGGTGTACAAACATGTGTGTGCACATATGGAGGTCAGAGGTCTTCCTCAGCGGTTCTCCATCTTAGGCAGAGTGTCTCCCAGAACCCGGAGCTACCCAATGCAGCTAAAGCTAGCTATTGTCCAAGGGACCCCCTTTCTCGGCCCCCCAAGTACAGGGATTACATGTGGGCTGCCATGGTCACCCAGCTTTTATGGGGGCATTAGGAATCCAACTCCAAGCCTCATGCTTACACAGCAATTACTTTATCCACTGAGCCATCTCCCTAGTCTCTGAATTTTATTCTTAAAAATAATATTTTTTAATTTGTGTCTGTGAGTGTGTAAGTTTATGGGCACCATTGCATGTAGGAACCTGAGGAAGCCAGGGTCCTCTAGAATTGGAGTTACAGGCCACTATGAGCTACCGTGTAGATGCCAGGTACCAAACCCAGGTTCTCTGTAGGAGTGATAAGCACTCTTAACCTCTAAGCAATCACTCGACGGTCTCTCAAATTTGATTTTCATTCCCTTTGCACACATACTCATATATTACAAACCCTGAAGGATGTCTCAGTGTTGATTATACTGAGATAACCAAGAATTAAGTCTGCTTCCTCTGGCTGCTAAGTAGTCCACATTTTAAAGACCGTCAGTGGCCACAAATGCGTAAGTGTATAATTACCAATGCTTTTTTGCAAGACTCTCTCTAATATTTATGCAATCATGCAACACAAATGTCTCAACAATGAAGATTAATATTGACAGGACCTATATTCCGGCCTGGACTTGAATTTGGCTTCCCTACGAGATGCTTGTCAAAAACAATGCTGCTAAAATGGGGGTTGGGGATATGCACCCTGCCACAGGGAACAGCCTGACCTGGGAGGGAGGAGGCACCGCGTGGTACTGGTAAGGGCAGGGGAGATGCACAGTAGTAGCTGGCTTAAGAACGGAATCTATACAGACTTTTTTAGAAACGACTTTCAGCTTAATAGGAATGGATTTCAAGAGCACCACCCCCTCGTTGCCAATTATCTGTATAATTTCCCAACAATTTCCATAAATCATAAGATTTCAACACAGGTCACTGAAAACGGGAAGCACACATTGGCTTCTGGCAAATTGCTGCTTCTCCCAAGTCCTTTCTTCACTCTGGATTTTGCAAACTTACACTTGTCACTCGCATTCCTAGCTGAGGCCATTGTCTTTGCCAGCAATCCAGTGGCAGAGCTGAGAACTTACAAAGTCAAATCGTAGCTTCAGCCTGGGGCACCGTGTTTTTTAAAAAACGGCCATTTTCCCACTAGAAGACACTATTGCAATGTAGCCCAGGACATCCTTAAACCCCTGATCCTCCTGCCATGGCCCACCGAGTGCTGGATTACAGGTGTAGCCCACCACACCTGGTCTACTGTTCAAGTCACAGAGAGCTGCAATGAGTTAACCCTGCAACGTAATGCTGTATCAACGGCACGGAGTTCCCGAAGGCCCTTCATTTCTCAGACCACGTGGCAAGTGGAAAACCCAGGAGACACAAAGAAGGGCTGAGTGATGGCTCTCTGAAAGAAACAAGAAACAAAATGACAGAGGGAAGACTACAGTCCCACCATGGTAGAGAATTGAGAGACTTCTTCATCCTGTGGAACAGGAAGAGCAAGCCATGTGTCTACACCCCAGGCAGACACTATACCACTGCCTCGAAAGTCAGACTTTAAATTGAGCATCTCAAAACTCGTTCTTTGTGGTTGCAGAAATAGCTCAGTCAGCATGGTGCTTGCTGGGTAAGCATGGAGACCTAAGTCTCATTGCCAGAGCCCACGTCAGAGACGAGGCTGTGCTTGTGATCCTGGAGAGACAAAGGCATACAGACCCTGGAGACCACTGGCAGGTCAGCTTAGCCTAAGGTGAACTTCAAGCCAATGATAGAGCCTGTCTCAAAAACAAAACAAAAACAAACAACACACACACAGTGACAGAGGCTGGAAAGACGGTTCAGTGGTTAAGAGCTCAGATGGCTCTTTCAGAGAACCCAGGTTCAACATGGTGAACTGCCATGGTGGCTCATAACTACCTGTAATTACAGTTTCAGGAGACATAGTGCCTTCTTCTGGGTTTGGTAGGCTTCTGCATGCATGTGGTACACACAAACTCACAACAGGCACACACACAGACACACACACACACACACACACACACACACACACACACACACACACACACACACTTACAGAGAAAATGATCCTCTTTCCAGCTGATTTGCCTGCCATCCATCATGCAGACCAGTTTGGCAAGAACATCCCAAACAGTTCAAAGAGTCTGTCCACAGATGCCATATACACCAATTATTCCAGGGAGCCAGCACCGTGCCTCTCTGATAGCAGTGATAAGTATAATTATATATACTCAGCCTCAGTACACGACCATGCCTCCCTTTTCTTCATCTTCAAAACCCTTCCTCTGTGGGCAAGAGAGACATCACATCACAAATGAGAAAACTCAAGAAGGGTTTCAAGAGAGAAAAAAAAATTCCAAAAGTCCCATCTTCAAGTTACCAGGTACCAGAGAACCACCTTGACTGGAACACTCTAGGCAGCCATCATACCCCTCCCCCTCACACGTCATCCTGGGAATGGTCCTTGGCTCTCGGACAGTCTTATGACTCTTCAGTAATGAAGTCCAATCATGCAGGTCACTGTCAGCAGAGACCGGCCGAGCTAATTAAGAAGCTGTGTTTGGTTGTGAGCACCCTTATCTCTGCAAGGTATGCCGATCCACCTGTCAAGTCCAGGCATAGGCAGAGCCAGGCAGAGCCTGTGGAGCAGGAGACTAAGAAGACTGTGATGCCAGAATCACGCCCCTGTGCTCAAGCTGAACTCTCTGCCTGGGAAACCTCACCTCCTGAAGCATTCTTTGCCGTCCCTCTAACAGTTTCAACTCTCCCATGGGGAGGAAGGGATGGAGGTGGAAAGGAGAGGGGACTGAGCATCTCGTGAGACCAGCTCGTTGTCTGCCATGTTCTACCATTTTGCTTCGTTTATTTTCATGTCTTGCTTCCTTGGTGATCCCCACCACATGAGGCTGGAGGCGGTGGGATGCATCCTCATCTCATTCCTGACTCTAATCTGCAGTTTTAAGGCTTTCCTTACAGGCAGCATGATGCTGGTATAGGGTGTCACCACCCATATTATAGATGCTAGGGAGGCACTGGAGAGATGATTATACAATAAGCATTCTTTAAGGCTGTGCGTAGAGGTGTGTGTGTGTGTGTGTGTGTGTGTGTGTGTGTGACAGAGAGAGAGGGAGAGAGAGAGAGAGAGAGAGAGAGAGAGAGAGAGAGAGAGCTCATTTAGCCAGGTTCTGGGGTTTCATAGGGTTGGGGACAGAAGGATTTTGGTTTTTAAAAAGCGAATTATTTCAGGGACTTGGGATTTGACTACTCTCTGGAAACTGTTGGTCCTCCTTGCCCTCTGTGTTTATCTTGTATGAACAAGAACTAATTGAGGGATTAGATGGCCCTTCACATGGGTCACTGACTTCTCGACAAGAAGCTGCTCCTTTGTACAGATCAGTGACTTGAGATAAAGGAGGCGGCTGCTCACATGGTTCATCTGGAATAATGCCACTCACCTCTGGCTTCTCAGAGAGAATGCAATTTCTGGGAGTGTAGCCAGCACAATCCCCCTGAGGCTGTGCACACAAAACCACCAGGAACTCCATTCAGTCCTGATGAGGAGAGAAAGCAAAGTTCCAGGGCTGGCTCCCTGCTTAGGCTCGAGGCCTCTTCCAATAGCTTCTGTTCCCTGCTGCACAGTTCAAAACACTGGCTGTGGTGGAAAACTGTAAACTGGCTAACTTTTAGCACTGCAAGAAAGGTGACTGGGGGCCACATCTCAAAGACACCAGCACTACCACCTTGAAACTCTCCTCAGCTTGTCTGAGCAAACAGTTGGAAAGACAAAAAACAGGATCAATATTGCACATCTGTGGTAAAATGAGAGCCAGCGGAGGCTGCCGCCTGATCTTCAGCAACAAAGTGTGCAAAGGTCAAGAGGAGAGCGGGAGGAGCAGAAATCGGAAGACCCAGGCTTCCTTAGCCCTCCCACTCGATCTGTCTTCACTGGCAGTCCTTCAATCTCTCAGTACCTCATCTACAAAGACAGTGTCAGAGCCCTATTCCAGCATGGGCCAAGGGAGACGGGAAGGGTTAATTCCTGGAAAGTCTCAAGGTCACTGAAGAAACTTAGCATCAAGACTAGATCTTGGAAATCCCAGAGTGTGTGTGAGAGAGTGTGTGTATGTGAGTGTGTGTGTATATGAGTGTGAGCGTGTGAGCATGTGTGTGTGAGAGAGTGTGTGTATGTGAGAGTGTGTGTATATGAGTGTGAGCGTGTGAGCGTGTGAGCGTGTGTGAAAGTGGAAGAAGAGAGGTTCAGGTGTACACACACCACATTGCATCCGTAGAAGACAGAGGTCAACATTTGGGGTCAGTCCTTGACTTTCACCTCCTTGATGATTCTCTTTTCTGGCATCCCAACACCCCAGAGGGGCATGCTGTGGTTACAGAGACTTGTAATTTGAGTGTGGCATTTAAGAGGAATTATGGGGATCTGAACTTGGGTCATCACACTTGGGCAGCAAGCACTTTATCCCCTGAGCCATCTCTGCAGACAGAACGATTGGTTCTCAGCACAGGGTTAGGTGAGAAAATGGGACAATGCGTGTGTCCTTAAGTGCATTCCTTTGTCATGATACTAAAACTCCTTTTATCACTCATAATCTGCTTCAGGGAACAGCCAGCCCCGTACAGGATGGAGCTCTCTTCCCACCGCAGACACCTCTGTCACTGCAGCAGCCTTCCAAGCATCTCCTAACAGTCACCCACTGCTCCAGACCCCAAGTTCCCGGAGACCACTAGAGTGCCCCCAAAGGCTGCACTTAGAGCATCAATGTCTCTGCTCTACACCTTCAGTGACTCCCCTGGCCAATCATACCGGGTACCTCTGTGGCACTGAACTGTACCACACAACGCTAGCTAATACCAGAATTAGTGGGGTGCATGTCTCTCTTCTCAAGTGCTGTAAGGTGAGAGCCCTTGAGCCTTGTCCTCTTTCAGCCCTGTCCTTTCATGTGGGAACGTTTCGAGAATATGAAGTAGAGACTGAACAACATGGCTGGACTCCGAAACTATTAAGCACAGTGGAGGAAGCCATCCACAAAACACCGTCTACTGGGGGACTCCATTAAAATGAACTCTCCAGAATGGCCAAATTGGTGGAGACGACCAAAAGCATATCAGTGGTTACCACAGGCTGGGGAAGAGGAAGGAGTTGCTTAATGAGGTTCCAGAACTACACAGAGGCTGGATTTACAGGATGTAATTCACTAAATGCTGCAAGATGACTAAAATGGTCTATTTTATGTTACAGGTGTTTTACTACAAAGACTCAAGAGTCACAAAATGCAAGCAGAGAAGATGTAAATAAGGAGCTAGCCCAGGTGTACAGAAGCTATGAGCATAATTACAAAAGCCTAGCTCTTGGGTGAAACATTAGGGTCCACACAGAGCACTCTTCCAGCTCTTCATCCCACCCACGTCTAGTGCATTCTACCCGACACCCCCTCTGAGCAATCCAGGCCTGGACAACGCTCCTCCCTAGGAATGTTCATGGCAAGCACCCTGCTACAAGAGTATGGCTGCCTGTGGTCATTTTCTGGCTGCCCAGTGCCTGATGGTTTAAGCCCCACAGCTGGCTAAGCCATCAGAGCGTTCCCCTGAGGAGACTGACCTCTCTGGCACATGTTTATTTTTCCCGGTTTTTACTTGTGTTTTAGCTTGAGAATTCTCACATTTCTTTTGGTCTTGGTTGGCAGAAGACAACAAAGTCCCCTGTTAGTGAGTCAATTTCAGGAAATGCCTCTGAACCACAGAGCAAGCAACCCCACCACTACCCATTGTGTGCTCTTTGGTGGAAAACAAAGTCAACCCTACTTTCTCCTAACATTCACAAGGGAACTTTCTTTTCTCTGCTTCAGACACTGCACGCCATCAGAAAGTGTTAGACGTGGTGTTTTAATAGATCGGGTCAGAAAACAGGGGCACATGAAATCACAGCTAAAAGAATTTAAACGTGCAAGTCAAAATGAACACGACTTCACGTGGAAAAGTCGCTCTTCTTGTGGTATTTAAGAACCCACAAGAGAAACACAGATTGAAGATGAATCCACACTTTACATATTATGAAACTATGATAATAAAACATATTTATAACAATTAATATACACTAATAAGGTTTTGGTTAAGGGAGAAAGTCATATATTCCTCTCTATCCTTGCACCCATCACTTTGTTGTGGCCTCAGACAAGCCCCAGCCCCTGGCCCCAGGAGTGAGTTTTCCTATCAATAGATAGGAATATATGCTTTCCTATGAAGCCTCCCAGGATCAAAGTGCTCCCCCAAGGGCAGAAGCCTGAATGCTAGAACAGAAAGAGCTCTGTGTTCCGTGGGAAAGATGTGCCCTGCACCTGCTCACCCGGGGCTCTGGTCTCTGCACCACTGCAGCCCAGGGGTCCAGCGGGTGTTCTAGGATGTGAAGCAGCCTGAGAAGAGACTGATACCCAACTCTCTTCTCTCCAAAATGACAATGAAAAGCAGTGATGCACAGTCAATCAGAGGCCGTTTTCAAGAGGTCTCACTTTCTTCATTCTGTCTGCACTTTCTATTCCAAAATAAATATGGCTGCTCCAGAACCCTCGAGCAGAGGGCTGAGAGGCCTTGTCCTGGACATCCAGCTTCCCCAGTGGTCCCTACCTACAGTCCTCACAACTCTGTGGCTTTTAGTCACTGTGAACAACTCTTGTGTCAGTCTCTTTGTTCTGAAGTGATAACACACCCTGGCAAGGTTATTTCTCTCATGGTCCACAAACATCCCCTTAGGAGAACCCAAGGCAGAGGAGCTTGGAGCGGCTGGTCATTGTATCCACAGGCAAGAGACAGATGTGCACAGTGGGGCGAGGCTCACTCTCTTATGTAGTCCAAGATCCCTCATTCAGAGGATGGCTCCACCCATAATCAGGGTGTGTTCCCTACAGGCAAGTCCGAGAGGTTCATCTCCCAGGTAATTCTGGATTCTGCTAGGACAGTGGGTGCTAACTATCACAACTCCAGTCTGAAAGCATCAGGAGTGATGCTTTGTGCTTTAAAGTTTTGAATTGTGTGACTCTGATGTGATGAAAGTCCCGGATAGCCCACTCTGCCTTCTCCAGAATGCAAACCATCCCCTTATACACATACCCACTCTGTGCATACTCCCTGCCCCCAGCAGTCTTGACTATCAGTTCAACTGCTGAGCTACCACAATATACTTATTTTACTTAATAATGTCACCAAAACACAAGGATGATGAGGCTGGAGTTTCAGGAGTTTGTTTTATAATTGTTCCACTTTATTCCTACTTATTATTGATCTCTTGTGGTTTAAGTTAAATTTTATCATAGGTATGTATACATGTATGTATGTATATATGTATAGGAAAACATACAGATGAGAGCTCAGAATTACCCATGGTTCCAGGCATCCATGGGGCTTAAGATGCAAACTCTATAGGTGAGAAGGAATTTCTATAGTCAGATTAGTAAAACCAGGAAATTGTCATTGATGCAATACAATGAACTAAACTTCAAACCTTAATCAGGTATCATTACTTTGTGCACACACTGTTGTTTTTAAGACTCACAGAGGCTATAAGCACAGTATAGAGTTATTAAGACCCGTGTAATGAAATCAATAGCTGTAATTTCAATGTATAGGTCATGAGTGAGCCAATACTTCTTGCTTTATTACAATGGATCTTTCTTTGTTTCCACACCAGTGGGATATTTACATCAAAAATCATGGTGTTCTCTCTCTCTCTCTCTCTCTCTCTCTCTCTCTCTCTCTCTCTCTCTCCCTCCCTCCCTCCCTCGGAGTTTAGAAACGGCATCAGAATGTTGTTCTTGGACCTGGAACAACATTTATCCCCTTTTCCAAATGTTATTGTAAATATAGGTGGGAACGAATGGTTTTAACAGTTAGAAGAAAAAGTAAAAATCTCGGGTTTGTTTATTAAAGGTTATTTACAACAATGAAAGAAAATAAATAGTTGTTTCGCACCACAAACTTCCCTATTACCCCTAGGCCTAACACTTGCTCACCAAGTCAAAAACTTTTGAGACACATTTGATTCCCAAGCTGGAAGTGTGAGCTCGAGTGTGACATTCGGGCAACAGCCTCTCCAGCCCAGGTCCACTAGGCACAGGAGACTTCTGGGGGAAGCTGGACACTCAGGGTTTGAGAGTACAAACGCCCCATACTTCTGACTCAGGGGTTTAGGGTACAAGATAAACAAAACCAACTCGCAAAGGATTGGGAGGAAAACCAGCAAGCACTGCCTGCAGCAGTGGCTCCAGGAAGAAGGCTGGACACCAGCATCACTAACTTAGGAAGGCCAAAAGGAATCATCCTCACTGGCTTCACGAAGACCAGATGGCTAATGGGAGAATCCGTGGGAGGGAGGGGAGAGGCTGTGTGACTGGGAGAAGGCAGCAACAAACCTCTTCCTTTCTGATACAAGGCAGTAGCCAGGGCACAGGACTTAGGGCTTCCATGGTTTCCAGGGCATTTTAGGGTGGAAGTTGGTGCATTCCTTGAACCCCAAGTATACTGAACAATGTCACCATCTGGTGGTCAAACCAAAAATTAAATAAAGAGGAGATGGCTCTCCATTTGAGGGCTGAGAGTCGAGTCGCCTTTTAAACCTATGCCAGGTGTGTACTTAGACACGCCTGTGCTGAATGTTGCATGGGAGAATGCTTGTCATGAGAAGGATGGCAGACTAAATGGAACTATAAATTCTTTGAAGCTCTTCCCGTAAAGAGGGGACTCTGCATCCCTGGATTAATCTGGACCTGCCACCCCAATCAGGTTTTGAAAAAGACAACACAGGAAGTGAAGCTGTGTGAACCCCAAGGCTCTGAGTCACCTCTCTGCTTGGGACACTGCCACTACCTTGGGAACAAGCCCAGGCTAGCCTCTGAGAATACTCGGTGAGAGAAAAAGTGGCTCCTTCAGCTGCCTCAGGGACTGCATACATTCGATGACGTCAGCCAAGTGCTCCCCAAGTGGCAGTCATGAGCTTATTCAAAACCATCTGAAACCTACTCTAGCTGTAACCCATGGAATCATGAGAAATAATAAATTATTTTGAACCACTGAGTTGTGGGATGACTCAGAATGCAACAGCTAAGAGATGATAAGTCTGTATACGGGATTACAAACTCAGTATTTATTACCACTGTTTCACACTGGGGTGTGAGGTGAGGGGTAATCAGCTTTGCCCCGTGGTGACTCTCAGCTATTGCATAAACATTGAAAGTTGCAAGCTCTAACTTTCCTCTGTCACTCAGATTAACACTCATTCGTCCACCAAACACTGGGCATGTTACAAGCTGCTAGAGTGGGCACGGAAGACTTGACGTTGAATTAGATGCTGATGACCCTTGAGAAGGTCCTGGCTGTTGGAGACACTACAAGTGCACAGACATCCTAACCACAAAGTGGGTAAAAGTTAGAATACAGAAGTGACTACCTGTTGGGAAAATGGTGGCTAGGGGCTATATTGGTCAGGACCCAGTGAAAGAAAGAGAAAGCAGCCAGGATTCTCTAAGTACCGGAGAAATTTATTCCAGGGCATCTTTTACACCGGGTGGAAGCAAATGGGTAACAGTGATGCAGTGTCCTATATAGCGCTTAGTCATTCCAGAGACTCGACCACGGGGAAGGAGAGGCATCCCATTGCCCCACCCCAGTCTCTTCCGAGGGCCTAGCTCCAGTCAAACCCAGCATTCTATAGGGAACGACCCCAGGAGAGAGGCAGAGGAAGAGTGGAGCTTGGCAGGTGTGTCGAGGACTGTATGCCATGCAAGCATCATTCTGTCTTAGTTTTCCCGTCCATATCCCCACTCCCAGGACAGAACAATCCTACAGAAGACAGGAGTCCCATGTCCCTCCCAAGGGGAGCAGGTCAACATAAAAAACAGGAGCTATGTACAGGCAAAGAGCAGAGCATCTGGCTGTGGAAGCCAAGACCTCCTGCAGAGGGGAAGGCACAGAGGGCTCTCCTCCTTAGGTTTGGGCTAAGGCTGGCCTAGCAAACTGTGACATGCTGGTAAAGAAGGCTCATGAGTTCCTCACTCAGTCTGAGACCTGGCAACACTGCAGGATGACTGACAGTACCTACTAGGGCTTCAGCCTCAAATCTTGGCTTTGCTCTCTTGCTATCTATGACCGCAATTGAGTTGCAAATGTACATGCCCTTTGTTTCTCCGTGTGTAAAATGGGGTGATGACTTCTCATTTGCAAGACTGTTGTGAGGATGAAGTGACACCATTCCTTGAGCTCCCGAGGAATATAGGGGGCAGTGGCTGCCAATGTGTAGCTTCTGGGATAGCAGCACCAGTATGACCTGGGACTGGTTAAAGTGGAAACCTTTGGGCTCTACTCCAAGGTTACCAAGTCAGGAACTCTGGGTGAGCCCAGCTACCTTGCTCTGAACAGCTTTTTAGGGCTTCTGATGCCAACTGGGCCAAAGTTGAGAACCAATGATGCAGATAGAACATACCTTCAATAAACAGTTTCTGTTATCAATGTTTTTACAGAATCTAGGAATAAAGTTGGAAAACACATCACCAGTGGCTAAAGCCACTGGAGATAAGCTGGGATGGGGGGACTCCCAAAGCTTTATATTTTAGCAGCAATGGTAAGTGGTTCCAGATATTCCTGTCTGTGCTGTTGATAGAGGAGGCTGGCCTCACTGACCAGCGAATATGCTACCCAGTCCCCAGCTGATTTAGACCTGCTTGGGACTGTCAATAGTCCCACTTGCTCAAGATGAAATGTCCCCTCCCAAGAAATATGGGAATAGCTCAATGGGGCAAGGAAAAGAGAGAAAGCTGTTTCCTAGAAAGGGAGAAAAGACAGTAAGAAAGAACTAAGCATTCAGATCTGATCTGGTGAAAGTGAAAATCTGAGTAGAAAAACCGTCTGCCGAGAGTGTTTTGAGATAATGAAGTTGAGAAAAGAGAAAACAACAGAAAAGAACCTGCCTAAAAGACTTCAAGTTCTCAGAGAGCGCAACGGGGATGTGATGGCTTTGGAGACCAGGGAAGTGGCAGAAGCAAGAGGAGGAGGTGAGTGTGTCCTGGAGTGTTAGAGTCTGCCCTTTCCTGATGACAGTGTCACCTCCCCTAAGGAGCATCCTGATGCTGGTCCCCAACCCATCAGGGGCTGACTGTACAAGCTAATAGAAGCAAGGATCACATATGCTCCGATGGCTTAGTTGCCACTAGATGGGGGTATTTTGCTAAATTGGGTGGGAAGTGCTTTGCCATTTGGTTTACTGCTGACATCACTGGAGTTAATAACAAGAGCAAAAGTGGCTGTACAAGGGGGATGCTGCCATTAGCAGGGAGGAAACGCTGGAGCTTCTGGGACCAAAAACCCTTCCTGACCTTTGGCTTTTTCATTCCCCCAGTGGGAAGACTGAAATTGAGGCCATGTCCCCTTCATCAGCCTCTCTGGTCCACACACTGGCCACTTGGCTTCACCACAAGACAAAAGACCAACATGGACCCCTTGCCCTCTCTGGAAAGAGAACTGAATCTCCGCATCAGTGGACCTTCTTCCCTCTTTCTGGTCCAAGCGCACATATCTTCCTCAGTAGCTACCTGTACATCTCAACATACTTGAAATGAAATTAATCCTGATTTTATTCTAAGGCACCGTCCACAAACTTTAGCAGCACCACCTGTAGGAGGCTGTGCAGACATTATTGCCAGGGTCCGCTCAGCTGGCCAGGAGGACTGTCTGAGGACATTTTGAGAACACTCGTTGTAAAGAATAACTTCCATTTACTCTCTGTACCAAATCACACCAACATCTTGTCGTTTGTGGTCTCATCCCAGCCATCACACTGCCTTCCCCAGAAGATTCTGAGGGCCTGCAATGCCATTCTCAAGACCCCAAGAAGAGGAATATCACACCCACAGGCCACACTGGGTCTCCAAAGCCTACTGTGTGCCGGGCACTGTGTTTGGCTGTGACTGACAGATATGATTTGCTTTTGTCCTCCTTATAATTTCACTTACATTTACTCTTCTTGGAGACATTCAGGGTGGGAGGGTAAAGTGATCCCGAAAGCAGGTGGAAAAACCTCTGTTAATCTCAGGGAAATCAACCACACCCAGATTCTGTTTACTCAGTCACTCTGCTGTGCCTCTAAACAGGGACCCCACCACACAGGCACACACACATAGACACACATACACACCACACACACCACACAGGCACACACACATAGACATGCACACACATACCACACACACACACACCACACACACACCACACACACATACCACACAGGCACACACACATAGACACACACACATACCACATAGGCACACACACATAGACACACTCACACACATACCACACAGGCACACACACATAGACACACACAAACACATACCACACACACATCACACACACACCACACACACCACACAGGCACACACACATAGACATGCACACACATACCACACAGGCACACACACATAGACACACACACATACCACACAGGCACACACACATAGACACACTCACACACATACCACACAGGCACACACACATAGACACACACACAAACACATACCACACACACATCACACACACACCACACACACCACACAGGCACACACACATAGACATGCACACACATACCACACAGGCACACACAAATAGACACACACACACACACACATACCACACAGGCACACACACATAGACACACACACATACCACACAGGCACACACACATAGACACACACACACACATACCACACAGGCACACACACATAGACACACTCACACACATACCACACAGGCACACACACATAGACACACACACATACCACACACACACCACACACACACCACACAGGCACACACACATAGACACACACACACACATACCACACAGGCACACACACATAGACACACACACAAACACATACCACACACACATCACACACACACCACACACACCACACAGGCACACACACATAGACATGCACACACATACCACACAGGCACACACAAATAGACACACACACACACACATACCACACAGGCACACACACATAGACACACACACATACCACACAGGCACACACACACATAGACACACACACATACCACACACACACCACACAGGCACACACACATAGACACACACACACACACACATACCACACAGGCACACACACATAGACATGCACACACATACCACACACACACCAGCGATCTCCAACGACTCTCTCAAGCAACAAGAGGCTGACATCTCACAAGGACACCTAAGAAAAATAAAATGAAAAGACAGTATAAATTCTGAGGAAAACTCCAGGCCGGAAGGCTAAGGGAATGTGAGGAGAGGGTTGGGCTTTGGCATGAAGCTGATCAGAGTGTAAATCCAGGTAAATTCCACCAGTGTCCGCTCTAGACACACAGTCACTCTGCTGCAAAGACATCCAACTTGCCTGCACCTGGATTTCATGACCTACGAAGCACAGATTCACTTATTCCAATGGACCTCAAGAACATCAGATGAGATAAACCATGGGAAAGCTTTGACAGAACCCCCAGCGTTCTTTAGATTGTTTTTCATTTTTTACAAATATACATATGACATAAACTGACGATTTATCACAAGCTCTTAAAATGACTTTGAAAATACACTTTATCCTAGCTCTCCAAGCAGAGTTGTGCCTAAAGCACAGGTTCTAAGACCAGTGATGGCTGGGTCACAGCCAATGCCTGTAAGCAGCTAATGTAACTGACCCAACGTAGCCAGAGGCCTGCTCCTAGCTAACCGGGCTTCCCAGACCCAAGCTGACCAAAAATGGAGCTGGTCACGGTGCGGGGTGCAGTGAAGTATGAGGCCGAAGAAGACAGAAAACACTTTCCTAGCCTCAACCCTCTACTCACAAACCAGGCTCATCTTTGCTGCCACAAATGGAGCCTGCTGCTCATTTGTTTCTTTGCGGGGAACACTGCCAAAGCCTCCATGCTGCTAGCCAGGTTATTTGAACCAAAAACACTCAGAAGAATTATTAAAATAGAGTTGCTTCCGGCTGGTGCTGTGGGGCGGTGGAGACGGGGGAGCCCTGCGGCTCCCTGGCAGCCTGTTCAGCCTCCATGACTTCCAAGCCCATGAGATGTTCTGCCTCAAAAATAAGCGAGAAAGCTAGACAGTACCTGAAGAACGGCACCCAATGTTTTACACACACAACAATAATAATAATAAACATAGAGCTACCGAACTACCTGTAGATAAATGCAAAGAAACCAAACAAAAGTAAGCCTGCTACAAGGCCAGGTTCACTCTCAAGAGCAGGGGCTAGACGTCCACTTTAATGACGTTCCAGAGACTTCAGTGGTGCAGCACTGTCCAGGTTCTATAGCTTCTCTTAGAGCACAGCTCGAAGGTCTGCATGTGGGTGACCTGGGGATGCGCCTCAGGAGCCCAGCTGCTGAGCTTACCTTAGGATGCTACTGCCAGGTGAAGGGCCTCCCTGCTCCAGCCCCGGACGCCCACTGAATGCTGCAGAAGATATCTCATCTGAGAACCTGGGAATAGGAAACTCAGAGGGAGCCTGTAGACCCCCCCCTCCCCCGATGGTGATGAACAACACAACACCAGAACAGGAAAAGACTCTAGAGCTTCCAACAGACATCTAATCTACAAAAAGGGCCGGGATGGACTCGGCGAGTACACACGCAGTGGGCAGAGCTGTGGGGGGAGGGGAGGAAGATTCCACGGGGACTCGTGGGTCTCTGGTTCTCTGCTTCATAGTGGAGCCATGAGGAACAGAGAGAAGTTTCAGGAACACAGCCAGTCCTAATGAAGACATGTGAAAGCTTTGGTGACAGCAAATATGTTACATAATGAGTAACAACAGCAGACCTCGGGTTCCCACCTGTGAAGTTCAGGAGGTCAGCAGAGCCAGGACCCACAGTTCTATACCATCTGTGTTGTCTGCGGACAGCTCTCACCCTGTTTACACTAATGCATCTTGATTCCTAGTGTTACCTTGTTCCTGGGTGTTCCTGTCCTGGGAAGAAGTAGCAGAGCCCCCGTTGCAAACTGGCATAGAAATCAAGACCAAAGACTGTGCTGCTGGAGGCTGGGGATGGCTGGAAATGCAAGGACAACTAGAGGGGTGTTGGGAAGCCCAATCTAACGGAGAGAGGGCTGGCTATCATCTTGAATGGACAGAGGGATACAGGGTGCCATCGCAATGCCACAGAACCAACAAGAAAAGTCAACTGCACACACTAAGGTGGTAAAGGAGCTGGATGTTTGGTGACAGCACTTACCCCAAAGAGAAGCACCCAGTGGTGGGTGCTCTCATGGTGTTTCTCCCAAGCTGCATCCAACTGCTTTCTGAAACCTCTCAGAGTTCACATGAGTTAACATGGCTATCCATACATCTGCTGAGCCATGTCCCTTCCAATGAAAACTTTGACATGTTTTCACAAAAATGGAGATGTTATCTTTATGGCCACTCTCCTGAGCACAACGACTGGTAAAGGGAAGAAGGAATCAAGACACCCGGCCCAGGAGAGAGTCTTTTGTCCAGACCCACTAAAGCCAAGCAGGCTATAAACTTGCTGACTCTCAAGCCAAAGCTTGACGGTGGATGTAGAGTAGAAGGGACAGGAAGGAACGAGGCTCAGTTCTCTAGCAGATCTATAACTCTGCTCTACAAGAAGGCAGCTCCCACACCAGGCTCTCACTAGCCCCCAAGTTTCTCCTCAAGTGAATCTGGACCAGGCTTCTCTTCCTAGACCTCAGTTTACCTAAGAGACCCTCAAACTAAGCCAGACACCCAGTTCTACCCAGTCGATGTTTGACTAAAATGAAAATACCCACATCAGGAAAAGACAACTAGAGTTTCCTCACTACCTCACAGCCTCCAGAACCTACATTCCAGAAAATGTCCTAAACATCCAAGTCAATGCAACTCCACCAGAGTCATAGCCAAAAACACCAGACACACACCCAAATAACCTAATCTTTTACAATCTAAACAGTCCTCTCTCCAGAACTCTGGAGTAAGCCAAAACTAGACTTCCTTCCTGGCCCTGGCCTTGCCGGTGAACCTCTCTGAGCTCAGCAGCTGGCCTGGAATTCCAAGCTACCTCAATGTCCAAAGACAGGGGGAAGGAAAGAGTACAGTGAGCCCGGCTATTCCCAGCAAGGAAGGAGACTCAGGCTGGCAGGATCTCTGGGTACAGTTTTCTCACTATTTGTGGGACATACCAAACACACCAGGACACGTGGAACTCAAACATGGCAGCCATAGTGGCTAGCCAGTGCTCAGGCCAGGGTCTGAGCTACTTGGCTTCAGTATATTCTCTGTCCTGCGCTGCAGGTGGGATTGTAAAATCCCATTTCCAACACCAGGAGGCTGGGACAGGGCATCCAAACCAATGCAGATGTCCCAACCCCTTTCCCTACCACATCAGCCTTCAGCTCTATCTAGAAGAGGCTAGAAAACTGGCTCCCAGCTTCCAAAGTCTAAACTTTCCCTCTTCTGCCAACACATAAGCATTTTTCTATAATGTGAAAATCTGTAAGGGGTCCAAACATCCAGAGTTCAACAACAGAAGCCTATTTCAAGAGACAGTCCCAGGTACACGTAAGCATCCTAAGGACACAGAACATCTGTTTTGTTCACTGCTCACTCCCCGGTGTCAAGGATAGTGACAAACATAGCTGACACACAGTGGGTGCTGACACGCTGTAGGTGCTCAATAAATGTCTGTGAAATAAACAGCCTCTCAGACTTTAGATTATAAAATCCTCATGGTTTCTTGCTCAAACCTGTCCCTAAAAACAAGTCAAGACTGCAAGAGCCCTTAGCTGACAAAATCAGCGTCATATATGTAGCCTAACTTGGATGTGTGTGTCCTCGGGGAAGCAGGCTCTCCTAGGCAGTCAGCAGGACACCTTCCTCAAGTAGGAATATGATGGAAGTTTTGCACTAGATTCATGCTTCTTTTTGGATTATAAAATAAAATGAGTTCACTCACTCACAGGGTTTTCAAAAGTAGGCTACAACATGAAAGTCAACCTAATGCAAATCCAGTTTTAATGAGTGAGCAGAGGGAATCGCTTCAAAGGCTGCTCATAGTTCAAAGACCACTTGCATAAGTAAAAGACTTGAAAATTACAAATGGGCCCAAGTTTCCAAAACAATCTCCCCTCACGTCTCGGACACGTGTGCGTGCACATTGGGCATGCATGTTGGGCACGCACACACCATGGTACATGTGTGAAGGTCAGAGAACAACTTTCACAAGTTGGTTTTCTCCTAACCAGTGGGTCCCAGGAATCAAACTCAGGTCATGAGGCTTGGCAGCAAGTGTCTTTACTAACTGACTGAGCCCTCTTGCCTACCCTCTGCCCTCTTTCTTTCCTACAATCTCATCATCTCTTTCGAAGGTAAGATTGTCATCCTAGGAAACATAAACCAGCTTTTCCAAGGACACAAATGAGACCCTTTTATCACAAACTTCTCTAGGATACTACAAAATTCAAATCAATCAGGAAGACATTCCAAATCAGCATGTTTTTGTTGTGATTTAAAAAAAAAAATCAAAATGGGGTATCACCCATGAGAACATTATCTCCTCGTCCACAAGGGAAAGGAGGTGCTTTCTCTTTCCACAGGAAAAAAACAGAGGAAGTGGTGCATCCAGTGAGTGTGGTTCAACAAATGCCCAGAGTGGCTCCTGTGCAAGAATCGCCATTTGAGAGTCAACGTGACACCTTCACACTCCAGTTAGCTCCAGTCACGTGTCACATGCTGCTGCTCATTGCCTTGCTTTGAGGGTCACCTCTAAAGCGACAGCAAAATGTCTGAGTGAGCCATTACCAGGCGTTCTGCAAAGTCATTGCAAGATGTCAAAGGCAGGGAAGAGTGTTGAGTCACTGAAGCAAGGAAAAAAAATGAAAAAGATCAAAGCCTGTATTTCTGGAGCTAAAGAGAAATTGCAGATAATCCCAAAAGGTCCTGATGGGAGAGGGGCAACACCCCTGATTTGCCATGACCCTAAACAAGATGCATAGCACTAAAAGGCCGCCCCTGCAAGCACAGTTCCATTCATAGCAACCACAAATCACTGTGTTTGCCTCCTCTGTGTGTCCAGAGATCATTCATTCCAAGCTGGTGTCCTCCAGAAAACACGTGACAGCCTGTCAGGATGCCATATGAACAATCCTGCCAGCCGTCACCTGGCTCTGCACTCTGGGCTTCTTCTTATAGTCCTCTTCAATCTATACACTGGGCAAGCAGTGAGGAGGAGGAGGGCAGACCCTTAATCTTAAAGCAAGGCCAGATGCAGGAATTGGGATGGACAAAGTTGAGACGCCATGAACCAGCTCTGGTCTAGTAGGATGGAAGAGGTCCCAAGAAGAGCTTCGTGTAAAACCCACTTTCTGAAAGCATGATTGCTGTCCATGTCTGCAGACAGGTGTCACTTCTGAGCCGTATAGGCCTCCACTCTGGTGTACTTCATAAGAGAATAATGATATTAAGAAAGACACAAGAAAGGAAGGGAGCAAGGAGTCTTGACAACTAGATTTCCCAACTATAATCTGCCCTGCAAGAATTGATTTTAGTAGTACATGGTCCCACACACCTTTAATCCCAACAGTGCATCTTTGTGAGTTTGAAGTTAGTCTATGTACTGAGTTCCAGGGTAAGAGGGCTATATAGTGAGGCCCTGTCTCAAAAAGAGAAAAGAACTGATTTTATAAAAACACCAGCAAGTAAGGGAGAGCAGAGGGAGATCTCTCTATGTATGTTCCTGCTAATACTCATAGCTGAGGCATCACATAAGTGAATTCAGGTCCCACCCTGCTGTCTGGGAATGTTCGGAGTTCCCTGGGCTCAACTATGGGAAACTGGGAGGGTCCGGAGGTCATCATAGTCAATGGTTTGCAGTGAGGTCCTTTGACTTCAAAACTCGGAAGAAAGACTTCTCATCTTAGACTGGCATAGTCTTCTCAGGTCAAGAGTCTACTTCCCTTCAGAATGCCTGCCCTTCAAGGAACCTTCAAGGGCTGACTTCATATGTCAGTGACTCCATGCAACCTAAAAGCTTTTGTGGTTCTCTAATGTAAAATGTCTCCTGAACATGTGGCCCCAGCTGTTGGCGCTGCTTTGGAAGGTTGTGGAGCCTTTAGGAGATGGAGCCTTGCTGGGGGAAGCGAGTCACTAAGGCAGGTCTTGAGTTTTGCTAGCTGGACCCCTCTCTTCCTGGTTGCACTCTACTTCCCAACTATTGCCACAATGTCACCAACTGTCTCACTCTCCTGCTGCCATCCCTTACCCGCCATGTTGGACCCAATCCCTGTGTGAAGCTGCTTTAGTCTTGTGTCACAGTGATCAGAAAGGAAACCAATGCAAACTCTGGGTTTCAAAATCAGGAGTTGAGAAAGAAAAGGAATCCAGGAAACGATTTCAGACCTCTGAGAAAATGATGCCTACTTGCTTGGGTCCGAGCAGTGATTTGAACGTGCCCTTGCAAACCTGGCTTTGACTGCAGAGTGAGGACTTATGAACAAGTGAAATTTCTGATGTCTGGTGGAGAAATGAAACACATCCCCAGATTCCTCACAGAAATGTAAGAATAGACTAGGGGAAAGGAAGCCTGTTTTAACAAGAACCAATCCCCGTAGGACAGAGGAATGTGTGGACAGCTGTACCCTCAGAAGCAGCGAGGAAAAGTGGGAGAGAAAACAGACCCAACGAACAGAACTATACCATAGAGATATTGAAGGCTGGGACTGGAGAGATGGCTCCGAAGTTAACAGCACCTGCTGCCCTTGTGGAGGACCCACGGTGGGTTGTCAGCACCCACAACCATGAGCAACACCAATCCCAGGGAATCTAATGCCCTCTTCTGGCCTACACATGCATAGACATGCAATATACAAAAATAAAAGATAACATTAAACAATATCTTACAATCTCACCAAAAGTAACTAGAGCACAACTCAAAGGCAGCTCTCTCAAGACAGTCCATGGGGTCCTCTCATCTTCCCAGCCTGTGACCCTCTTACACAGGCAAGCCTTCCACCACGCTGTTTAATTGGAAAAAGGAGTTGGAGAACCACTGGGTCTGGATAGCTCTCTGAGCTCAGCACAAAATGGAAGACTCCCTTTCTCCGTGAGGCTTCCTCTTCTCCTCTAACTGTATGTGGATAGGGTCTCTAAGCTCAGATGCCTGACCTTATGTGAAGGATGACCCCGCACAGGGCTCCTGCAAACGCTGTATGACTGACTCAGCACACAAGTCCAGCTCCGTCCTCCTGCCTGTATGATAATTTGGTACTGTATTATGTATGACCAATCAGCCCTTCCCACACATAACCCTAAGAACCCTTCTATACCTTAACCCCGGAACAAAAAAAAGTGAGCTGTCTCTCTGAAGCTGACTCCAGGAAGTTCTTTCTGTGTGCTGTGCTCATGGTTTTCTGAACCGTGCTTACCTCTTCTGCTCTTTTTGCCCTCATGGACCGGTGGCCAACAGCCAAGGAGGAGGAGATCCACAAGAAGGGGGCATAAAGAGAAGAGAGCAAGACTGGGGCTCAGCACCCTTTGTCTTTATTCAAGAATTCCAGGGGCCACACTCCGTCCCACGGTGATGGGCTTTGGGAAGGAAGGTCAACAGCCAGGCTGAGTCCCAAACAGCACAAGGCTTTCTACCAGGTTACAGACGGAGTACCCATCGCTGGAGGCTACAGGATGAGTACCCATCATTGGAGGCTACAGAGTGAGTACCATCACTGGAGGCTACAGAATGATACCATCATTGGAGGCTACAGAATGAGTACCATCGCTGGGGGCTACAGAGTGAGTACCATCATTGGAGGCTACAGAGTGAGTACCATCGCTGGAGGCTACAGAGTGAGTACCATCGCTGGAGGCTACAGAGTGAGTACCATCGCTGGAGGCTACAGAGTGAGTACCATCGCTGGAGGCTACAGAGTGAGTACCATCACTGGAGGCTACAGAATGATACCATCATTGGAGGCTACAGAATGAGTACCATCGCTGGGGGCTACAGAGTGAGTACCATCATTGGAGGCTACAGAGTGAGTACCATCGCTGGAGGCTACAGAGTGAGTACCATCGCTGGAGGCTACAGAGTGAGTACCATCGCTGGAGGCTACAGAGTGAGTACCATCGCTGGAGGAGCTGTGGGACAGGTGGGGGTTCTAGACTTCAGTGGCCACAGGACAAGGAGGACTCTTGGCCAGGATGAAGAGGCTGAAACTGGGAGCCTACACTTTCACCCTGGTAACTCTGTCACAGAAGTCTTACGATGGTCCTACTATGTCAATGCACAATCTGTCCAGTGCCAACATGCTCTAAGCAACTAGCTAGCTCAGGTCTTCTATCTACAGAGTGTCCCTGCCAAGCAGCCTGCAAAGCTAAGGCCAGAGTGGGTAATAATAATTGTTTGTTTGTTTTTAAAGGAGAGGGCTAGAGAGACAGCTCAGCAGTTAAGCCTACTGGCTGTTCTTCCAGATGACCCAGGTTCAAGTCCCAGCAACCACATGGTGGCTTACAACTGTCTGTAACTCTTGTTCTAGGGGATCCAGTGCCATTGTCTGGCCTCCTCAGGTACAAGACACACATTTACTGCACAGACATAGCATGAAAATAAAATAATACACCAATACACACAAGTATGTAAATTAAATTTTTAAAACGGCAATCTCTGGAGAGATGGCTCAGTGGTTAAGAGCAATTGCTGCTCTTGCAGAGAACCTGGGTTTGGTTCTCAGCACCCACAACAGATGACACACAACCACTTGTGACTCCAGCTCCTGAGGAACACCCTCCTCTGGCCTCTGTGGGCACCACACCCATGGCATACATACAGGCAATCAGGGACACCCACACACCCACAAATATTTTTACAGGAGGCGACAGCCTTTGTGTTACCTCAAAGGAGGCAAAGAGCACCTCCTGGCACCCCAACACCCTATTAGAGCACAGATGGACACAGTACCTTGGTCCTGTCCACACTGTAGTCCAGGACACAAGGCTGGTAACTCTAAAGCAACTGAAGATGGCTAGGAGTCAATCGCCAGGGCCTCTAGTCTGAGATTCCCACCTGGCTTTTCCTTTTACACTGAATGAAGCAACTGGCCAGCTGGACCGAGAGTGGTAACCTCAGTGTCTACTGTCACGGGGATCATGCCCTCGGGGAAATGCCAGATGTTAACCAGACTGTCAGGTAAACGTGAATCAGTAACCAGTAAATGCTTCTGCATGGGGGAAACACGGGTTAAGAGCATCTGTGGGAGCTGAGACATCGTCAGGATTTGATGGGCCTGTGGGAGCTTACATGACAACAAGATCCTGAAGCTAGGAAGTGAGGTTAGAGAACCCCGCAGGAAGGATCTTGCAGAGTAGCCAGGCTAGCTTTGTAAATCATGGTGATAACTGCCTGGCAGTTACTTTAAAGGCTTTTGTGATAATCTCACAAATATTTTCTCTACATTCAAGATAACCTTCCATTTTTGGTTTTCCTAACAACATAACAAAATGCTGGGGCGGGTTATGGGTAGGGGGAGCTGTGGCCAAATCGTCACGGTGAACAGGTGTCATTATTGATAGGATAAGAGCCACCACCTAATGGTACTAAGAGCCTGTACTCATACACTTTATCTTGGGTGATTCTGATAATTGTCCTACCAGACAGGTGAAAGAAGAAAAAATAATCTGCCCCAAGTCACAGAGCCTGGATGCAGTGGGAAACCAGATCCGACCAGAGACCATGCCTATTCAAAACTGGCCACACAACAGAGTGACACTCAAGTCTGCAGGACGTGGGATGACACCCAGCGACACACTCTTTGTATCCCTCCAGTCAGTCCTGAGACTTGGTGACTCAGAAAGTGCTCTTCGGTGTCACCTGTCTCACCTGTAAATTGGCAAGGTGACATCTGTCTGCCCTCTTCGTGGCTCACAAGCTCATGTGACCCTGTCAGGTTTAGAACAGTGAACAATGTTATCACTTGACCAAAACACACCCTGATGATATCAGCCTCAAATAGGCAAAAGACTGACAGCCTCCGGAGACCACAGACACAATTTAAAGAAGAGAGAGAGAGAGAGAGAAAGAGAACTCACCTTGGCCCTGGAGTATAAGAGTGAGAATGCTCAGAAATCTCCTGAAGCCTACTATGCTCCAGGCCTAGTCTGAGATGCTGTCCCTATCCAGGAAAGGATTAGTGTCATCCAGGGACAGGCCTGGCCTCTGCTCTCTTTAGGTCTGGGAGGTGATCTTTAAGGCCTTGGGTTGTCCTATCTTGGGATGCAGCAGGTATTCTCCTGTGGGAGAAGCTAGACACCAGGCATGTGAGCCAATCCCAGTAAAAAAAAAAAAAAAAATCCCCAAGACTGAATGAAGTGAGCTCCCTTTACCCTATATACGCAGTCACACATTATAGCTAGGCATTACCACCTGGTGTGAGTCCACTGAAAAAGGCCAACTGGAAGCTTCCCTTAGAACTCACCTGGACTCTGCCACTTGGCATCCTCCCCCTTGCCTCGTCAGAAGCTGTTCCCATTTACTGAGATGGATTATAACTAGAGACAACGGCGTCCAGTAAGGTCTGTAAGTCTTCCTAATGAACTACACTCAGGAGTGTGGTCTTGTGAACCTCTGATCGTCAGTTTGTGTGGGAGGGTGATCTTGGACCCCTGACTTGGTAGTCCCTCCTCAATGTCATTTGCTTCCCCTTTTCTGTGCAGATGAGGACAGTGAGTGGCTGAGTGACCCCAACACTTGGCCATGAGTCACTTCCGGTAGGTAGAATAAAGGGACATCGACTCCCGGCTGCAGCACCTGTTAACACTCACCTGGGCACTTGGTGGCCCCACCTCCATCTTCTTGGCGCATCTTGGTCTTCCCCTGGAGTGGCAGAGGGAGAGTAGAGGTCCCATGCTGACCAAGTTAGTGCTTTAACTGGGGGAACATACAACAGTGCGAGGTGACGTCTCTGGCCTAGGACAGGCCACATAAGGCAGATGAGAGATTCCCACAGCAGTCCTGAAACCCAAACCCCAGCCCTTTCTTGCTCAGAGCAAAAGCAGCCACCAAGAGCATCAGGCTGGACAGCAGTGATGCAATGCCTCCTGGGACAGGACATTCCACCAAGAGGGCCCTGGAAGGGTACGTCAAGGGAGCAGGGAACAGATAGCGCAGCCAGCACACATCTGTCCTACGACAGGGAGGGTGTCTGTCTGCCCTGCCCCAGGCCCTGCCAGGATGGGGGCAGGGCGGGGAGGAGGCTGCACACACAGCAGATTCCACCCCAGCACAGGGCCAAGCTGGGGCTGTCAATCCTGCCTCCCGTCTCCGGAAATCTGGCATGGCCAATGCCCTCAGCCTCCTACACACACGCCACCCCAGCACTGTGCCATTAAATTCATTTTACAAGAGTAGAGGATTTAACACTGTCCCCTCTCCTGCACACAGATCTATAGACTCTGAATACCCTCAATACAAAGCCAAGCAATACAGCATGCTTAAATTGCAAGTTGGTCTACCTTGATTTATATTAAAATAAAAAATAACTCTACTTCTATGCAACTGTATTTTTATTTTCTCTTAGTGTATGAAAAAGCAGAAGAAAAACACAGTCAATAGGATGACTCTTTGTTGTCGCTTCTGTCCCTAGAGTTCGTGGATCTCAATGATGTGTGGCTACCATGGGCATTTAGTAAATGGCTTTAGTAAACTGAAGTCGGCCCATGATGATTTGATGCATGCTACAGTGTACTATTTCTGTGTGTGCTCACTGTGCAATGATTAAGTCTGCATAGTATGTCTGTCACCTCAAATATTTATCACATCATTGTGTTGAGGAAGATCAAACTCTTGTGGTTACTTTGAAACAGACAGTAAATTCTGTTTAGATATAGTCACTCTAGAGTATTACAGCTTACCTCCAGTCTAGCTGGATTTTAGGTACCTGCCATCCGTCCCCCCTCTATCTTCTTCCTCCCTGCTCTAGCCTCTGGTGGCCACAATTCTACTCTTGTTTTCTATGAGGTCGGCTTTCCTGCTCCCCACTCTTGAGTGAGCTCGTGCAAAACTTGTCAAGCCCAGTCTGGCTTGTTTCAGTCAACATAATGTCCTCCAAGCTCATCCGTGTTTCCACATATGACTAAGCGTCATTCTTTTCTATGGCTGGATCAATACCATGCCACAGCGCTTTATTAACCAACTGGTGGGCACCTGGAAGGAATGATATTTTAAAGAAAGGAATCTTTAATACAGTCTGTGCACCGTGTGCATGCAGTGCCTGAAGAGACCAGAAGAGGGCAGAAGATCCCCTCGAGCTTGAATTATAGACCGTTGTTAGCTCTCTTGTGGGTGCTGGGAATCAAACCTGGGTCTTCTGAAAGTGCTTTTAACTGTTGAGCCATCTATTCAGTCCTGAGAAAACATAGTATTTCTATTTTTTGGGGTTTTTTTTGGGGGGGACAGGGTTTCAATGTATTGCTTTGGAGGCTGTCCTGGAACTCGCTCTGTAGACCAGGCTGGCCTAGAGCTCACAGAGATTCACCTGCCTCTGCCTCCCGAGTGCTGGGATTAAAGGCGTGTGCCACCAATGCCCGGCAACATAGTATTTCTAATCTCAACCCTGAGCAGAGAAGTTGCTTCTTGCAGTGGATGGCCACCAACAAAACCCACAACTGGTCAACCAGGAATGAGAGACCGTGGGGTGCTCAGCTCTAAATAGGAGCTCTGTGTCACATCAACCACCCTTGGGGTGGTGCTGCCCCAATCCACACACCCTAAGAAGGCTCAGGGACCTTCAAGGAAAAGGGGAAGAAACAAGTGTAAGAGCCAGAGACGGCCATGCCTGCTGGACAAACAGGCCAGGGACACACAGGAATGGAGCCCAGTGGCAGTTTGAAGCTCCACCTCAGGCTGAGATGACATTGGCATTGATACTTGCTGGGCCAGGGGAGAGGTTTCTTTAAGGGTGTGACCTTTGGAAGGTCAACCAAAGACAGACAAGAGAGAGAGAGAGAGAGACAGAGACAGAGACAGAGACACAGAGACAGAGACAGAGACACAGAGACAGAGACACAGAGACAGAGACAGAGACACAGAGACAGAGTCAGAGACAGAGACACAGAGACACAGAGACAGAGACAGAGACAAAGACACAGAGACTGAGACACAGAGAGAGAGACAGAGACAGAGACAAAGACACAGAGACAGAGACACAGAGAGAGAGACAGAGACAGAGACAAAGACACAGAGACAGAGACACAGAGAGAGAGAATGGGGATGGAGAGAGGACAAGTTCTGTGGGGATGAAGAATGGATGGATCTGGGAGGAGTTTGGGAGTAGTGAATTTTATCAAAATATACTGTATGAAATTCTCAAAGATTTGATAAAATATTTTAAACCCTTCAGGATATGAGCTCTGAAAATAGTATCATGAATCTACAGGTCCCTGCAAGGTTGGTTTTCAGCATGTTCACGCAAACCAAGGAACTGAAATTATGAGATTGCATAGTTGCACGTGCCAAAGAAATCCTGAGGTGGAAATCTAAAACTTTCATCAGCTTCTAAAGGGATTTCTGACCCAAACACAGTAGGGCCTGACCTGTTTAGATCTGGCAAATTGTGGTATTGTTGACTCGGAAGACATCTGCGAATTGCACAGGGTTGGAGTGGCTAGCCTGAGAGGGGAGACGCTACAACTGTGCGAGTTCACGGATGAGGTTTGCCCCTTTATTAACAGCACAGCGCCAGCATTTGTCACAGTCCATCCAGCTTGGGGGCCACCGGTGTTGTTCTACCCCACTGAATTTAAACTTCTTGAGGGCAAACTGGGCCTCGTGCTGGTACTACACACATGCTGGACACACCACTGGGATCTGAGAGGTCAAGTTCCAGGGAAAGGTGCAGCCAAGCACAGCCGAGGCTGCTGGGCACTGCCTCGGGAATCCTAGTGCACTTAGGTAGGCGCTTGACAAATGCTTCTCGGTGATAATGATGGTCCTGTCTTCTGTGCCTGCTATTCTCACTCCTCAGATGATTCACACGCAGCAAAAATATCTGCTTTGGCTACAAAGAAAGAATGTACCCTCTGTGCGACTGGAAGAGCCAGACTGCTGGCAGGACAACAATGTGACCCAGCACACCCAAGGCTGCAGGGACACTGCTGGGCAGTTTCTGCTCTGGAGAAACCAACAGTTCCATCAGACACTGAGCAATCCGAGTCTCAACCCCTTTCTCCCCACTCACAACTCTACGGGGATTCAATGTGTTAGATTCCTGTTCTGTCTCCAGAAACACACCAGATCCACATGACAGCGCACCCACACCCTCACTCTAGACCAATGGGTAATGAAGATGAGGCCCTGCAAGCATCTATGCCTCCCCACTTCAACCAGGGAAGAGGAAGCTTCTCCCCAAAGCCTTTCCACTTCTACAGCCCGAGCAGCCCAGCCTGTTGGAGCAAGTCTCTCTGTTAGGTGGCACAGCTACTTGTAAAACATCACTAGCCTGAAGCCTTGGACTCAGCATTTGACCACCCACCCAGAGAGAAGGGTATTCTTCACAGACCTCAGCAAATGGAATTTGTTAGTCATTTTTCTCCGTGTTGTTGGTAAAGAAGGGAACAGAAGTCACAGACCCAGCTTCATCACTCACTGTGTAACTTTGGTCTAGAAATGAAACTTGAATCTCCTTTTCTGTGGCTATTTTATCTATGCTTCTTTTTTTCTTCCTTTTATGACAATTTCATATACACATGTGATAGATTTTGGCCGTTGATCACTTGTTTTTTATTTAAATTCTTTAATTACTACTCATATTTACATATCTATCACCCCCATTCCCTTCCCCTCCCATCCTCCCATGTTCCCCACCAACCCCCCAGCCCACCCCCCAACTCCTCCTGAGGAATAGTGAGGCCTCCCACCAGGGACCTTCAAAGTCTGACATATCTTTTGGGAGAGAGTCTAGACCCTTCTTGCTGTATCTGGGCTGCAATCGTATCCCTCCATAGGGAATGGGCTCCCAAAATCCATTTGTGCTCTAGGGATAAAGACTGGCTCCACTGTTGGAGGTCCCATAGACTGTCTTGGCCTCCTAGCTGGTACCCACATTCAGAGGGCTTGGTTTGGTCCAATGCTGTTTCCCCAGCTTTATGACTAGGGTCTCCATGCTATCAGTAGGTCAGGTCCACTGTTTCTGCAGGTCTCTCCAGCCCCATCTTGGCTCCTTTGCTCAACCCTCTTCCCTCTCCACAACTCAATTCCAGTAGTATGGTTCAGTGCTTAGCTGTGGGTGTCTGTTTCTGCTTCGAACAGCAACTGGATAAAGACTCTCCTTCCTCTCCCTGCCACTGGGCTCCCACGTTGGTCAGGGGTTCTTGTCCCCATCTCCTTCTTCGAGGGACTATGCAATCTTCTCTTGGGGTCCTCCTTGTTTCCCAGCTCCTCTGACAGTGTGGATTGTAGGCTAGTGATCCTTTGCTCTATGTCTAAAAATCAAAAATGAGTGAGTACATACCATGTTTATCTTTTTGTGATTGGATTACCTCACTGAGGATGGTTTCTTCCAGTTCCATCCATTTGCCTGAGAATTTCAAGATTCCATTGTTTTTTTGTCTGCTGAGTAGTACTCCATTGTGTAAATATACCACATTTTCTCTATCCATTCTTCAGTTGAGGGGCATCTAGGTTGCTTCCAGGTTCTGGCTATTACGAATAATGCTGCTATGAACATAGTTGAACATATGATATGTCCTTATTGTATGAGTGTGAATTCTTTGGGTATATGCCCAAGAGAGGAATTGCTGGATCTTGAGGAAGACTGATTCCTATTTTCCTGAGAAACTGCCATACTGATTTCCAAAGTGGTTGTACAAGTTCACACTCCCACCAGCAATGGAGGAGT
This sequence comes from Cricetulus griseus, assembly GCF_003668045.3. NCBI lineage: Eukaryota > Metazoa > Chordata > Mammalia > Rodentia > Cricetidae > Cricetulus > Cricetulus griseus. Next base: position 7,808,780 of record NC_048596.1, read on the forward strand.
GTTCCTCTTTCTCCACATCCTCTCCAGCATAGATTGTCATTGGTGTTATTGATTTTAGCCATTCTGACAGGAGTAAGATGGTATCTCAGGGTGGTTTTGCGTTGCATTTCTCTGATGGCTAAGGATGTTGAACACTTTCTCAAGTGTCTTTCAGCCATTTTGGATTCCTCTGTTGACAATTCTCTATTTCGTTCTGTACTCCACTTCTTAAGTGCATTGTTTGGTGTTTTGGAGGCTAGCTTTTTTAGTTCATTGTATATTTTGGTTATCAGCCCTCTGTCAGATTTGGGGTTGGTGAACATCTTTTCCCACTCTGTGGGCTGGTGTTTTGTCTTGCTGACTGTGTCCTTTGCCTTACAAAAGCTTCTCAGTTTCAGGAGGGCCCATTTATTAATTGTCGATCTCAATGTTTGTGCTACTGGTGTTATGTTCAGAAAGTAATCTCCTGTACCAATTTGTTCAAGGGTACCACCCACCTTCTCTTCTAGGAGGTTCAGTGTGGCTGAATTTATGTTGAGGTCTTTGATCCATTTGAACTTAAGTTTTGTGCATGGCGACAGATATGGATCTAAGGGCAATCTTCTACATGTCTGAATCCAGTTATGCCAACACCATTTGTTGAAGATGCTTTCTTTTTTCCATTGTATAACTTTAGCTTCTTTGTCAAAAATCAGGTGTTCATAGG